>NW_027499024.1:0-107880 GCF_021521415.1 Bidens hawaiensis | reverse complement strand
TAAGGAATCAAAAGAGACAAGAGTCTTTTGTGTTTCAATTCTAGATATTTTACCTATATAGTAGGTTAAGCAGTTTTTTATTTTATCTTTAAATAGTTTGACATTGCAAAATATCTTTAAAAAAATTTAAAAAATTGAGAAAAATAATTTTTAAATTGCAAAAAAAAGGTAGTAAGATCACTCGTTTTTAATTTACGATTTTTTTTATAAGAAACCACCATGTTTTTAGAAAAAATTCAAAAAGATAGTTAGGTGATATTAAAATATCTAATAGTAGAATAATTAATTGCTTCCATTCAAAAAATATATATATACGAGCATATTAATTATATTGTAATTTTTTGTAATTTTTCAGATTTTTTTTTGCAATTTAAAAATTATTTTTCTTAATTTTTACTATTTTTTTCAACTTTTTAAGAAAATATTATGCGATGTCAAACTATTTAAAAATAAAAAAAACCAAAATAACCTACTATTCAAATAAAAGATATTGGAACACAAATGAAACTTTAGTGACTTAATTGGAATAAAATATTTTTTAACTGACCATATTAAAACAATTTCAAAACTAGGTATATATTTTATAGAGTAATCCCTAATACAAAATTTAAGAACTAAAGTGTTGGTTAAACTAGGATAAGACTATACAAGCTAAGATCGGTTATAAACTCTTTTAGATTAGATACCATGATTCATTTATGAGTTGCGATCCACATGATCATATAGGACATTTCTCTAATATAATAACTGAAATTAATATATGTCTTAACCCATAGTAGAAAGTTGTAATAACACAGACACATAATATCAACTTTTACATGTTCATGTAACCTCTAAGGCACTAAATGTTTACGCTTACATTAATCAAAGTAATAACTAAAGGCTAAATCGTATCCACGTGTTTCGTTGACACGATTATTCATATGAAAACCGTTTCATGCATGAGTGATTGTTGGCTTGTTGCTACTATAACAATCAAGAACAGGATAATATGTAATAATATTAAAAGTAACATTAATAGTATGTTTTTCTAAAAGCTGATAATTTAATGTGGAAAGGCTCAAATAATCGAGATACTCTCCAAACAGATATTATCCATTCATCTATCGGTCCAAAGCAACATCTGATTTCTGCAACAAACCAAAATCCTTTTTCAAACGCCTTTCGTTCTATCTCTGACATATGCATGTTTTTTCCACGTAGTGGGACAAAATGTGAACCGTTTTCTTCTTTTTCTTTTATTCTTTTACTCCAAAATTCCGATATTTATTGTTCAGTTTTCTTGGTTGTTTAGGAAAAAGGATGCTTGAATTCACAAAGAATGTATATATAGAGAAAATGTGAAACAAGTTTCAATCAAGGAACAATTATCTAAACACAAAATTCTCACAATGTTAAAGGAGGCGGTACCGGATTCAATTCATATGAGGCGTAACATTTAGCTATTAAAAAAAAAGTTAATGGCCATTTTCATTTTTATAGTTTGCTACTTTTGCCACTTCAGTCCAAAGTTTAAAATTTTGTCAAGTTAGTCCTTATAGTTTTAAACATTAGCCAATTACGCCCCTCCCGTTCTAACGGCGTCTAACTATACCGTTAGTTTAAGGGTATCTTTGTCTTTCTCCTTTTTATTTTTAGTTAATGGTTATTTTTGTTCCTGTGGTTTGATACTGTTGCTACATCAGTCCAAAATTTTAAATTTTATCAATTTAATGTTTAATTTAACTTAGTTTTTTTTTTGGCTTTTCTTTTTGTCTATAATCCTTAAGAGCATAATCCAAGCCCAAAACCATCGAGCATCGACCAAAACAAGTCTATATTTACTCTATCGACAACAATAATCATACCCCCCTGTATTCAGTTTCTGGACATTTCCTAAACTCTTCCCCATGATGAAATTCATTGGTTAATTGGTCAGGGTAATTCCCTGAAACTGAACTATATCGAAAAAACTAAAAATCGTTTCTTTGATTAATGCATAATAGTTAGGGTTTAGAGATAAAAATATCGTAGCAAATATTTGGGTTGAAATCAACATCAGGAGGTCAAATATCCCACATTTCCATATTTGCTCAAGAAATCGATACACTAAATCGCATGTGTGTTTTTCAAATCGTGACGTTGTTCTTGAATTCGTCGAACTCTAGGTTTTGGGCTTGGATTATGCTCTTAGGGTTATAGACAAAAAAAAAAGAATTAAATTAAACATTAAATTGACAAAATTTCAACTTTAAACCGAAGTGGAAAAAGTATCAAACCACAGGGACGGAAACAACCATTTAATCAAAATAAAAAGGAAAGACAAATTAACCCTTAAATTAACGGCATAGTTGGATGCCGTTAGACGGATGGGGGTGGGGGAGCGTACTTGGCTAATGTTTAAAACTATAAGGACTAAATTGATAAAATTTCAAACTTTGAACTGAAGTGGTAAAAATAGCAAACCATAGAGACAAAAATGGTCATTAACTCTAAAAAAGTTATTAGGTTAAGAAACCACGTAGGTGACATAACAATTTGTACTCTTAAGTCTTAAACCATTTTCATTTAGGCCAGCCGATTACCAGTTGAACCGTCAATTGGGCCGTCGGTGGAACTGGAGTAGTAAAAATATATAACTTTTTATTTCTTAAATCTTATCTACTACTTCGTAATTACTTTTGACCGTTATATTTTATTAACATTATAAATTCTTATATAAAAAAGACAAAATAGATTCGTATTATTAGACCATTTATAAAATCTGGTCAATTAGTGGTTTAGTTATTTTTGTCATTGCCATACAAAAGGTTTTTTTCTGCATTCCATCATCATGTTCTCATTTTTATATATCCTTTATGCCATTTCAATCTAATTCACTAATGGGGCTAATTAGTTGTGCTATATTAACTAATGGGAGTTTATGTTTTTTTCTAAAGTGTTTTAACTTGTTATACTTCGTTTAACTTGTATACCTCTATTATACATACACACACAAACATCATCGCCACCTACGTCTCAGACAAACATTGGTAACCGTCCATCATCCTGAACCTTACTCTCATGCATCAACAAAGAAACACAATTACTCTCTTTCTTCCCATAAAAAACGCTAACCCTAACTTGAATAGGAGCCTTATCATTCTCCTTTAAAAACCTAACCACCATCGCCCTCCTCACTAACCCTACCTTTCCACTTCCTTAACCAAATCCATAATTTTCACCCAAAAAAAAATAAAACCATAATGATGAAATACTAAAAACATGTTTTGGATGGAAATGACAAAAATCACCAACAAAGAGGGATGATTTTCGCAATTTACACTATAAATTTAGATTATTATTATTTTTATCAAGGTTATTGTAGAAGTTTTACGTTAACTTAACATAAATAATTAACGGAAGCAGGGTCGGTTCAACGAAGGTGGAGGCCTAAATTGAAACAAGATTTTGTGGCTTTTTTATGACAATTGTTAAGGAAAATTTTTTTGCTTATTTACAAGTTTTGAACTCATAAACTGTACTTTATTAACAACGAAGCTTACCACCACACCAATACATTACTTTGGGTTTACTTTACCAATTATAATATATCTATATATAATGTTTTTTTTCTAGACTTGGATCTTAATTAAGTGTGAGCCTAAAGTCCTAACTTGTTTTTGCTGTCCCACGAGGCACTCCTAAATGGAAGTAGTGAATTGGACGAGAAAATGAAACCATAACTACTAAAATGCTAAAAATTGAACTTTCTGTATAGAAATGACAAAAATGTCCATATCACAAAAACACTTTAAATAGTTTTTTGTTTTAATAAATAAGTGTACGTGTTAGTCGAGTTTTGATAACAAGTAAAGTAATAAAAATAAGATAAAATCGACTTAAACATCAACTTGCAGCAAACCATCCCCGATACACTCAGATAGAATCAGACGTACATATTCTTTGTATTATTATTTATTATTATAATTAATATTGGTTTATTATTATTACAATGATTAACATGTTAGTTATTATTATAATACGAGTTTATGTGTATTATATAGAATTTTGATTTAATTTAGTTTATATGGCTTTATGGAGATGATTTAGTTTCATGCTGATTTTATTAAATGATTTTACTGGCAGTAAACCTTAATAATTTTTAACAGAACAAGAGTATCGTATGTACATGTTTAAATATATATTGAGTATATTAACTTAATGTGACTAGCCCGTAGCCGTTGTATTACATGAGTGTAGATGACTCTATACACAACCGTCTAGAATCCGATTGTCCTACAACTCCAACATTATTTTATTTTTCATTGACCTTTCTTCAACCGCAATCCTCAAAAGAAGTAAAAGAAAATGCGTAAGCATATAAGATTTAAACCCGGGCCCCTTTTAAGTGAATGCCGGTACCAATACAACAAGATGACTTTGTCATTGTCATTTCTCGAACTGTATACAATGGTCAGTGTTTGAAAACAGACTAGTGATATATAAAAAGACTCGAGGCCACTTGGCCCCGAGACCCATGCCTTGTGGGCAGGGCCGTCTATGAGAACCTCTTAAAATTTTAGGGCCTGGGCCAAGTAAAAAACGGGCCCCTTAAAATTGTGTTCTCAACTATATATGTAATAGATAATTTGACAATTTTATCAATAAGGTTACCTTTCAAAAGCCCAAAGTAAACAAATAATAATAAACATATATGCTATTAAAATGACTCATATAAAACACAAATAAAAGTTTTTTTTCTGTAAAAAAAAATAATAATTGTGAGAATTAAGCCCATAACCTTTGTTAGAGCATTCTCATCCCACCCCCTATCTCCAAACCAAAAATTACACTAAAACTTACTTTATTTTCTCTCTCAATTTCAATTAAATAATACTTTTTATACCTTTTATCATTACCTTTTCTCTTTCCTTCACTCACAACCACTTTCAAAATATATTAAAAAATTATATGGGATGAACAGTAACTTTTCAAATATACAGAAAAATCACTACTTTTTCTAAAATATAAAAACTCTTCACTCACAACACCTTGAATCACTCTCTAAATTATAAAAACACCCCTCACATAATATGAGGGGTTGGATGAGAATGCTCTTACCATAGTGTAAAACACTTTCTACTCAACCAAAAAGTCATTTTGTAAACTATTGTGTTAAAATAAAATTATATATAAAATATATATTTTATTTTTTAATATTTATGGGTCTCTCAGGAGAGTGGACCGGGTTCGTCGCCCTCCTCGCCTTCCCCTTGGGCTGGGCCTGCTCGTGGGTTGCGCCCTCCTCGTCAATAACAATATAGGACACTTCATGCACGTTGAACTACAAAATTCCGTGTTTCTTTAGCATCTTAATTGGTTAAAGAAAATACAAGATTTGAAAACATATATTCTTGAAACTAAACCAATTTAAAAGTAATACACCATCAAAATACATCTTACAAAATTTGGAATTACATATGAAAGATAACAACTAGCTAGTGAATCACTATTTACTTTTCTATTAACTTACCATTATAATTGTACAAAAATACACAACAAAATGGCTAAATAAAATATAATTTCACGAAATAAAAAAGTAACAAAATATCGTGGTTAAAAAAATTAGCCAACTGACTGAAGAAATGATCATATTCATTTCATCTCCAAGCTTCTGTAGTCCAAGCCACCATTTTTCAACCCTAAGAACCAATGTAGGAAACTACATACTGCGTAACAACGAGGCTTCGAACCAAGAACGCCCAGGAAAGCTGGCCCCGGTCTGGGAAGGGCCATACATTATCAAAGAAGTCCAGGGAAAGGGCGCATACCGGCTCGAAAGGCTCGATGGCACTCCCATCCCAAGAACATGGAATGGAGCTCAATTACGCAAATGTTATATGTAGATCAATTCCAAACTTGTAAAGAAAAGGCCTAGAGCCACTTCTAATGGAAATGATTCTCCTTTCATAATGTGTTAACTTTACCTTTATACTTATGAACTTCCCACACTGGTGCCGGTATTCACCGCATAAATGGGGAAGAAGTAAGTCGTTACGTGTGGAAGGCGGCAAAACCCGCATAAACACAACGCTAAAAATAAGGAAAACCTACACGCAGGTCAGATGTAAGTAAAGTTTAGCCATCCTTGTAAGTGCAAGTGACGGTCTTACCCGCACAATCACGAACAAGGAAGCAAAACTTCAACCTATCATCTACCACGTTCAAAGGTTATCCTAAAAAAAGATGAGGAAAACCTACACGCAGGTCAGATATGGGTAAAGTTTAGCCATCCTACTAAGTGCAAGTGACGGTCCTACCCGCACAATCACGAAAGAGGAAGCAAAACTTCACACCTATTATCTACCACGTTCAAAGGTTAACTTATTCTAAAACACTTGGAAAATTGCTAATTTAAACTAAAGTATGCAAGTCATATAACGTTTATAAAGCAAGGAATCCAATGAAAGAAGCGGTCTTAGCCGCACAAAGATTTATATTTCATAAATATTCGTTACAAGAATGGCCGGGTAACTACCCGCCTACAAGAAAGTAAATCTATACAAACTAAATCTATCCTAGCAGCGGGAAGGGATCTTCAGGATCAGGCTTCAGGGCCACTTCCACTTGGACCAGCGCCGTCAGTAGAGCGTGGCAGTTCAAGGAAAGCCTTAAGGATAGCTAGCCCATCATCAGCAGCAGCAACTTCATTCACCTTCCCCACCACCGGATGCGGGAAGGCAGCATACTGGTTCACTGCTTGGTCGTAAATAGCTTCAGTATCCACATTATACAAAGGGAAGTTGAAAGGCGGGACGCCTTTCTCAACGAACCCTAGACCAAGCAGGAAGCCGGCCCGTTCCCCATCCTCGTGAGAAGCGTTGAGGGCTGCGCTCATAGCATCGTCGTAAGATGTCTCTGAGAAGACCCGATGCACAACCTACAAAAGAAAATATACAAGTGTCAACACCCTTTCTATTTACAAAGAAAAGCGTAAAGACATGAAAGCTTACATGAGACAACGCTTCTCGAAGAAGCCATTCCTTGGCAACCAGAGCCTCCTGGAGGGCAGCTTGAGCTTCGTTACGGGCGCGTTCGGCTTCACTCTTGTTGAGGTTGGCAAGCAACACTTCTTTAGCCGCAGCCTCTTCGACGCCCTTTAGCTTCCGCTCAGTATGGTCAAGCACCCCCCTCTGGTCCAAGATCTCCTGGAGCTTTTTGGCGTCTTCCATCGCCAAGGCATCATGAGCCTGCTGGAGAGCCTCTAATTTGGCTTTAAGTTCTTCATTCTCCACGCGCAGAGGCTCAGCAACAGCTTCAGCCTTGGTGGCCCTCTCGGTTGCGTTCCTCGCAGTTTCCTTAGCCAGCCGAAGCTGTTCATTAACAGCTTGGGCAGCCTTGGAACGGGCCTCGAGTCGAGCCTGAACTTCAACCTCGAGGGCCTTGAAGGCCTTCTCCTTCTTCGCAGCCACTGCGGCAAGTTTTTGGTTCTCCTCCCGGACAGCCCGCGCCTAAGCTACTTCCTTGAGGCGAGCTGCTTTTAACTTGTCGTTTTCACGACAAAGCAGCTCGACGCGCGGCTGCATCCGGGCCAGGAGAACCCGAAGCTCATTGGTTAGCCTACCCTCCTGGTAGCTAGCCATGGCTTCCCCCAACGCACCACTGGGAGCAGCGTGACGAGCCCATTCCACGCACTCCACAGGGGTGCGAAGGGTTGTTCCTCGGCGAATGTTCCATCGTGGAACATACACTTCATTGGAATCCGACACTGCAAAAAACACAAAGCAGTTAGGAAAAGATGATAAAATATATATATAAAATGGGCCAGAAGAACCCTACGCACCTGTAGGGTCAATAACAGGCCGATAGCCGCCGAACCCATCACCTGAACCCAAAGGAAATCCATCCAAGAGGTCAGGCAGATGGGAAGGTGGCAAAGATTGGCGGGAAGCCCCATGCGTACCTGATGGACCGGCCGTCGTTGCCGATGGCGGGGGCATGGTAGCAGCCGCCGTGGTCGCCGCCGCGGTCGCTGCCGCGGAATCCGCAGCAATAGTAACCGCCGGCTCGGTGAAGGATGCTGTAAAAATCGCACTCACAGCCGGCGGTGACGTCATCTCGGCTGGAACAGTCGGCTCAAAGGAGTGAGCAACTGAACCAGCGGAAGCAGGCGCAGGCGCCTGGGTCGACGCCTCAGGTAGGCTGACCAAGCCTACCGTCATTGGCGGAGAGGTACTACTCGGCGCTTCACCCTGGAATGCGTCAACATCCACGCCTGCGTAAAGAAGAAAAGTGTTAATGATAAAGCTATGAAGATTAAAGCTAAAGGAAATTTGTACTTACGGGTCTTCTTGAGCCTGAAAGTACGGACGGGCGGGGATGAACCCGATGGAGCCGGCCTCTTCACGCCGGTAACCGTTGTCATCCGGGGCTCTTCGGTGACAATTGTCACAGCCTCCGGAATGATCTTGTCACCACCGGGATTCCCCGCCACCTCTTCGCTCTCGGTCTCCGAGTCAGACCGAGGCGCTGGATCGGCTGTGGAGACCACCTTCTCCTTCCCCTTCCCGCCGGCAGCCTTCTTCTTCCGCACCAACGGAGGACCATCTGCGGATTCCTCATCAGAACATACGATTAGAGGAATTCCAGCAGAGGTTTCAACATTGAGGGGTCGAGGGTCGAAGAGCGCCTTACCTGGCCGACGGGCGCTAAGGATCTCATGGCTTAGCGGATAGACCTCCACGAACCGATCCGCCGTTTGTTCTAGGATGGGCAACTCGTTCTCATCTAGAGCGCGAGTACCCATCCGTGCGGGACCGTCAGCCTCCCGCGGGTTCAGGAGCGACTGCAGGTCGTTCCCCTCTAAAATAAACAGGAAAGAAGTTAGAAGAAATTCAAAATCAACAAAAGGGAAAAAGGCATACCGTAAGGAACAGAGTTCGAACCGTATTCGAGGACGATCGGAATTTTGCGCGCATCAGCCTCCTTCCACACCCGGCTCATCCCCAGCATCACCATCCCGGACTCCGCAAACCGGTAAACCGGAGATTAGACCCGAGATATCTTCGCAAACCATTCCGCCTCTTGGTAGCTGGAGGCGTGAAGGCTGGGAAGTGCTTGCCCGTTCTTGAATTTCATGGCAATGGGGATGGCGCGAGCGGATATGAAGAAAAACTCCCTCTTCCACGCGCGAAGACTGCGCTCGGTCGCGCAGATCTTTAAACCCTTAATCCGGGTTGTCAACGTGTACCACCCCTGGATGCACCTCCAAGTGTAGAAGGTCATCAGGCGGTCAACATAGGGTTCAACGCCCAGTATCCGGCACACCCACTCAAAGTGGCGAATCTTGGCGATCGCCATGGGGTGCAACTCGGTCAAATGAACACCGTGCCTCTCAAGGACACGGTAAACAAACTTTGTCAATGGGAACCTAAGATTCCCATAGACAAAGAATGCAGCATAAACCCCGATCTTGCCTCTGGGGGCATTGTATACCGTCTGGTGGGGTTCAGGAAACTCAGGCTCGAGAGACTCGAGCATGAACTTCCTGACGACGTACCGATATAGATCGCCAGGCAGAGCACACTGGCACTCACCAGCAGTACTCTTGTCATCAGCTGTAGAATCGATATCACGAGACATCTTGTAAAAGAAGAAGAAAACGATTTCGGGAGAATGCTTGCCTGAAAAGGATGAGTATTCGCCGGAAATCGCTTAAAAGATGAAGAGAAGAGTGAAAGTGTGGATTACAAAGAACCCTCTCCCCCTTTATATACTAATCGCAATTAATGCGATGCATTTAATACCGAAGAGAGAGAAAACGAAGGTGCAATGAAACTATGACACGTGGCAAAAAGCAAGCTGGCAACAGCTGTTGACAGGACGCATACCATTAATTTAGCGGCCACGCGCCCGAAAAATCGCGCCCACGCGCCTGAAAAAGCGTCTGGAATGACCATGTACTGTCACGTCGCCATAACTTCCTGCACGTCCTGACACAGTCAGAAGAAACCGTCGCACGACGTTTCAGATGTTTGGACTGTTCCTATCTTTCCACCAACTCTTCGAATTTCGAAATTCAAAATTCAAAAAGATTCAAAAGTAAGCGGGAAAATACCCCTTACCTTGGCAACCAAGTAACCATAAGACGGGTGCGGGTACAGTGTCAAGGCAAAACCCTTCACATACTTAGCACCCGCAGGGAATTGACGCCAGGAATACCTTGGAAATAAAGTAACCGTAAGACAAGTGCGGGTACAGTGTCAAGGCAAAACCCTTCACATACTTAGCACTCTGCAGGGAATTCAAACCAAGAAGGATCTTCTGGGCCATGCTTGCGGAAACGGGAATAGCATCCCCGCATGACGGGAACGTCGAGAACTATATTGTTTGAAACTCCAAGATGGAATTTGTGGTTTTAGCATAATTGATCACTATGTTGAAAACTACCAAGACCCCATGGAGAATCCACACAAATGGGACTCAACGCTCCTGACGTGCGAGGAGGTTACAAACCTACCCGCTTCATACCCAAAGATCAAGCAGAAAAGTCGGGAATTTCTGCGTGACATCAGGAAAACCGCGGGAAGAATCACCACGGAAAACCTAACAACTAAACCCTTTTCAAAACCCCTTGCTAAGTCCAAAAGTTCACCTCACTTATTAATAATTCATGAGAAGAACATTGGACTGGGGGGACTTGAAGAGGTAGGTCCCAGCAGAGCCCAGTTGGACCCGCAAGACTCACCTTGAACAGGGACGTCTGCGCAATGACCAACTGCTCCAGCAGGACCCACCATGCTCAAAGAACCTTACGCGCAGTACGCCAGCTGTACCCACAGGGAAAGCCTCCCAATGGTGAAGTACCCCGCCTGTTCCCGCAGCTGCGGATACAAGCCATCAGGGAAGGCTACCCGCACTAACAGCAAGGCTACACGCACAAGGCATTCGTTACTTCAGTAGTCACATGAAGGAATGAGCAAGGCGGGAACACTCCCGCCTAAATGAGCCAGTCCGTATGCTTCTGGAAGGTCTTTCGTACTATACCTACTAAGGTATGGGCGGAACAGACAGTTTGACCAGAGCAGCCCATGAACTAATCACAGGGTGACAGCTCACCGACAACAATACGAGGAGGAGCACCCTCTAGTACTGTTTGTCACTATTAGCCGCTGCCTACTCACCAACCCTTACGATGGAACGTGCGCAGCCTACAGTTGGTGGAACAGTGCGTAGCCGGCAGTAAAGGAACAGTATACAGCCGACCTTATTACTGTTGGCCGTAACCTATCCACCAACCAGCATGGCCTGTGCGTAGTCCACTGTTGGTAGAACAGGAATACTATTCAGCCGGCTGTACCTGCTTGGAAACCTACCTTCGGCTATAAATACTCCAACACCTTGGAATGGTAAGGACATCATCTGATATCTCAACCTTATCTAGCAATCTCTTAATATACACTTATATTCAGAGCAATCTAGTCTGATTCTCACGCCGGAGGGTGGTCACAAGGAGGAACCCCCCCCCCTTCTCAATGACGAGCTTACGGTGTCTGTTTTGCAGGTCCTCTGAAGAACAACCTTCTCTGCTGGACCTCATCCGTGGGAAACATTACTTAACCCCCAGATTATCTATAATCTGTCCAGGGTTCACTTAGTGTTTCTTCAGAATTACATATGAAAGATAACAACTAGCTAGTGAATCACTATTTACTTTTCTATTAACTTACCATTATAATTGTACAAAAATACACAACAAAATGGCTAAATAAAATATAATTTCACGAAATAAAAAAGTAACAAAATATCGTGGTTAAAAAAATTAGCCAACTGACTGAAGAAATGATCATATTCATTTCATCTCCAAGCTTCTATAGTCCAAGCCACCATTTTTCAACCCTAAGAAATCATAACCACTGCTGTTACCACTTAAACCCATAGCACAACTGCATTCTTTGCTGTTTTGTATCCCCAAACTGCACGCAAAACATATTATTGAACCGCTGGAAGTTCTCCCGCCGGTCATCAAAATATTTTGTTGTTGTACGTATGAGGATGGTACGACGTCGTTTTGATTGTTAATACTATTGTTATTATAATGAGGTGGGCCAATTTTCAGCTCTAAGTTTAGATCTTGGCACCGTTCTTGATTTTCCGGCGAGGTGTTCTTGATTTTCCGGCTGGGTTTAATGTCTTCTAGTTCTTCGTGTTTGATAAGATGATGGGTGGAAAATGAGATGGTGGTTGTAGAATTAATATTGTGGTTGATGGCTGTGGAGGTGGTGGTTATGGTATTGGTTTGGTGGTGGTTGGTGTCCGTTGTTGGCCGGTGAGTTGCCGGATCAATTCCACGGTTTAAAAGCTTTCTTCGGATGTGGGTGTTTCAGTAATTCTTTATCTCGTTATCTGTCCGTCCCGGTAATCTTCCCGCAATCAAAGACCACCTATCAATATATTTCCAAAGAATTATTAATAAAATAAAAATGAAGAATTTGAAAAAAACTAATCTTGGGATAATAAATTAAGAATTTAAAGACATTAATAAAATAAAATATGAAATTTCAAGAAATTAATAAAATAAAAACTAAGAAAATAATAATAACTTAAAATTAAGAATGAAAAAAAATGACAGTCTCAGAATTTTTTAAATACGGTCCAACTAGCGTAGCTAAGCAAAATTTTATAGGTTGATCGGAATTTTTACGTATAAATAAAACTATATTTTTTTTCTTTTTTATTTTTGGGTTGCTCCTTATTTTTCTCAAATACAACCCCCAATGAAAAAAGGTGAATCCAGGGAGATATAAAAATTTTAAAATTTTAAGAAATACAAAAAAAAAAAATGAAAACTCTGAAATTAATGAGATAAAGTTTAAGAATTAAGAAATGAATATAATAAAAATCAAAAAAGAATTTGAAGAAAATAATGTTGGGATATATATATATATATATATATATATATATATATATATATATTAAAGATGAACAAGTTATTAACATACTTGTTGCCAAGGAGGCTATGGAGTTTAATAATAAGTTCATCTTCTTCTTCAGAGAAGTTTCCACGCTTGAGATCAGGGCGGAGGTAGTTGATCCACCGGAGCCGGCAGCTTTTGCCGCAGCGGAGGAGTCCGGCGGCTTTGGGTAAAGACCGCCAGCAGCCTTCACCATGAGCTCTGATGTAAGCAATAAGACGGTCATCTTCTTCTTTGGTCCATGCACCTTTGTTTGTGTGTGATTTTTCACAACATGGAGACCTTCCCATTTTTATTATTCTTATTATTATTTAGTTTTCAGTTTTATGAGAGAGAAGCCAGCCGTTTTGAATACTTGATATGGGATTTTATAAGCTTTTGACTATATAGAGGTTGTGTGTAAGAGAGAGAGAAATAATTGCTTCTAGATGTGAGTTGGTGAGACAGGTTTGAGGGAGTGGCTGGTGGGCTTGTGTTTATTATTGTATTGGCATCACATATCATGTTATAAAAATATAAAAGCTATTTAGTGAATGTGGTAGTTATCTAAGAAAGATATTTATTAAAGTTTTATTTTAAAATAATGTTGTATGTGACTGCAAGGGGTTGGTTATTTAGGGTTGAAAAGTGGAAAAGAAAATTATTATAGATTTATAGAAGAGATTATTTAATCTCTTAAGTGAACATGAATACATATTAGGTTCTAGTTGAAGTCATAAACAAGTAAAATAAGATCCAATTAGTGGGCATAAGGTGATAGTCTGATAGAGATCATATATCTAGATACTAAGAAGAAACAATACATTATGAAAAAAACTGGGTGCAATCTAGTTTAAGGTCTTTAAATAGTTATTCATCATCCCAGACAGTGTTGACCGCTAAATAAAAGAAAATTTAGATATCAAGAAAAAGAAAGCATTTAAAAACATTGTAAAACGATTATTAAAGCTTGAAGGTTGAATTAGAAAATGTACTTGCTTTGAGGTCAAAGTTTATGATTATCTCCACTTGATGATGGATTAAGTCACTTAAAACCGCTAATAGCTCATACGCTTGAATCCAATGATCAACACCGAGCTAGTACAATGACTACAAAAAATGGTCATGCTTGCTCTTCGTAGGTTGTCTAGTACTATAGAGGGAGGGTAGCAAAACTACCCACGAATCCCTTATCCGACCCGCGGATCGTCAAAGACATCCGCATCCCACGGATCCATCAACCAACCCGCGGATCGCCAAAAGACATCTGCATAAGGAATAAGTGGACTGGTAAAGCCATCCACAATCCAAGACACTTCATGGAACTCCATCATAACCCGCGAATGGTCACGCGAGCATCCGCGGAAGGAACCCACAAACAAACTCAAGGGACTCATCATACTTATGATCCCCCACGTGAAATGGAAGAGCAGTTGTAACAAACTACTTCTAGAAGATCCCCTCAAAACCTCCTAATAGCGACATCGACCAATGGAAAGAAGACACCTGGACACGTAATGGCTATCCCACGACGTGCACAGATAATGGCTACACCATAAACGGGTCCAGACTATCATATCCAATAAACGCCCGACACGTGTCCGTTCAGGCAGAGAGGGAATAACTTGATAGTGACAACTCCACCAATCACCTTCCCTCCCCCTTTGGCTATAAATACGAAGACCATCTCTTCAAGGTATTCATTCACACTCCCAAGCCTTAAGCGATTATATACCGTGTCCTACTTTATTCCGTTCAAAGTACGATACTTATTCTCATGCCGGAGGGTGGTTACGGGAAGACCCCCCACTCTGTCCTTCCCGTAACGAGACTCAACGGTATTCTGTTTTGCAGGCATCAGCTTGGATCTGTTCTCAGTACTTCAGTATACTCACACTTGTGGAAATACCGGATTGGACTACCCAGTTCAACCTAGTGTTTCTTCATTGGCGCCATCCGGTTTTAGCTAGATACACGGTTTTTTACGGTTTTTTCGATTCACTGTGATCTGAAAATGAGTCAGAACCAACAGCCTTCTGCTGCTCCGGCAAGACCCCGTCGTACTGAAATTCTGGACGAATCAGTCCACGAAGGACAGGTATCGGAGGAACTTCGCCGGAACACAAGAACTCTGGTTTTCGAGAATAAGACCAGAGAAGTTCCAAGGTTTGAAGACTTTGCACCTCGCAGAAACTCCAGAACCTCGGCCCGGGAAGACCGAGCCGGAGATTTCTCGAGGCGCAAAGTCACTGAGATCCAACGGACCACTCAAACTCCGGCTCTGGAAGACGGAGCCGGAGAGTTTCCCAGGTTTGACGGGGACGAAACAAGGACTTACAAGGCCAGATCTGGTAAAAACATTCTCACCCCAGAAGAGTGGTACCAACAAGAGAAGCATCGGCTAAAAGAGGAGTACGAGCAAAGAGTGAGGCGAGATCAAGTCCAAGCCAGGATGCTGACGTACGACTCACCATCTCCGTCTCCACCACCAGTACGACACACTCAGGATCTAGAGTTGGAAGACAACTCCCTATCAGCTGGTCGTTCACTGGCTAAGAGCTGCGAAAGAAGTTATCACACCCAGCGTACTCTGTCCCACAGAACTCCACGGGATACTCGACAAAAGGAAACGTTTCAGCAGGAAAATTACACGAGTATGGTAGTTGGGACTATGGTAGGGAAACCTCCAGCCGTCCTAAGCCGTTAGTCAAGCATGCTGAGTACTTCAGCGATACGAAAGAAGACTTCACTAAACCATACCTCCCCGCTGCATTCGCGGAAAAATCAAAGTTCATCCTGCGGATAACAACCGCTCCCTTCCCGACTAACATCAAGATCCCGAGCAATCTGGGAAAATACAATGGGATGACTGATCCAAGGGATCACCTGTTGAACTTCACTGCAGTTGGGGGAGTAAGCGGATGGACCCTGCCCTATTGGTGTCATATGCTCGCATTGACACTAACGGGAGCAGCCAGAGAATGGTTTGAGAAACTTCCAGATGGTCAAATTAGTAGCTGGGATGACCTAGTGGCAAAGTTCTCACAGCATTTCAGTCAGCAACGTAAACATACAGAGATGCGTCAGAAATCCTGAGTGTCATCCGACGACATAACGAGTCACTGGAAAACTTCATCACCAGGTTCAGCAACGAAAGCTTGAATATTAGTGGAATCAGTGAAGACATGCTGCGGGGAGCGTTCCGAGTAAACGCAAGAAGCCCCGATATGGTCAGATGCTTAACAGGCTGGGATGGTATGCCCTAGACTTGGGACGCGATCATGTCCGCGGCTAAGGTCTTCGCAGCCACAGAAAAGTTGCTAGAACGAGAGGCACCCAAACAGCAAACAAGAACCGAGCCGCGGAACACTCAGCCGAAAAAGGAAGAGAAGGGTTCAATATGGTCAAGGATACAACCCCCGGAAAGCTCTTCCAAACAGTTCGATGCCAGATCACTGATCAGTCAGAAACAAAAGGATAGAGCAGCGGGTAAGTCCGACCGACAACATTGGACACCCTTAAAGAAGACCCCGTCCGAAATCCTAACAACAGAGAATATCGAATTCAGGAAACTCCAACCGCTGGTCAAGCGAGTAAACCTGAATCCGAAAAAACATTGCATGTTCCACGAGGACATCGGGCATGAAAAAAATGAATGCATAAGCTTGAGAAATGAGATCGAGTCCGCCATCAAATCTAGAAAACTTGATCATCTACTTAAAAACGTGCGACAAGGTCCGCGGAAGAACACAGCTTCGCAGACAAGGGTCCCCCGCGAAAGCAGATCAAGGACTTGAATGTACACATGATCCAAGGAGGACCCCCTCGGAAGTTCAAGCGGAGAGAAGCAGATGAAGAAGAATGGAAAAATGAACCCGTGGTTTTTCCAAGAGTGAAAGGAGGACCATGCATGAAACAACCTCTAATCGTTATGGCTTTGTTTGGTCACTATCGGTCTCAATATGTCTTCTTCGATACTGGGAGTACGTCCGACATAATGTACGAACAGTGTTTCGAACAGTTGGATGAGGAAGATAAAGCCAAGTTGAAACCTGTGCACGCCCCGGTTTCTGGATTTGGGTACGAGGTTATGCACCCTAAAGGGGTCATAACATTCCCTGTCACGCTGAGAGACGGGATCCACTCAAGGACCGAGGATGTTGAGTTCCTTGTCCTACCCGCGAGATCCAAACATGATATAATCTTGGGGCGGGAAGCGATCGGTGACTTCAACGCCAATCCTTCCACAGCACATGGTAAGTGGGTGTCCCCACAAGAACAGGAGTAACAATCATTTGAGTCAACAAACATTTCTACGCCACAGAGGGATCGAAGCCTGCGAAGGTACCCAAGAAAGCACTGCGGACGGAACCCGAAAAGTGTGTTGTCAATCTGGAATACCCGGAGCAAACCGTCACAATCAGGGCAACTATCTCAGAAACAGTGCGCGTCTTTCTGAAACAGCTGCTAATCAAAAATGAAGATATCTTTGCCTGGAAACCTTTCGATATGACAGGCGTTCCACGAGATATTTCAGAACATCGGCTGCGGGTCAACCCAGCGTATACACCGATCGTTAGAAAAAAAGGAAAATGGGTCCCAAACAAACAAAAGCCATGAACGAGCAAATGCAAGATCTGTTGAACGCAGAGATCATCCGAGAAATTTAATATCAAACCTGGGTGGCGAACCCGATGATGGTCCCTAAAAGCAACGGCTCATGGCGGATGTGCATCGATTTTATGGACCTAAACAAGGCCTGCCCCAAGGATTGTTACCCGTTTCCAGATATCGACCTCAAGGTAGACGTAGTGGCACCCTTCAAATTCAAGTGTTTCCTGGATGCTTACATGGGTTACCACCAGATACGTATGGCGGCCCACGATGAATATAAAACCGCTTTTCGAACCAACGAAGGCATATTCTGTTACAAGATTATGCGATTCGGTCTAAAAAACGCGGGAGCTACATATCAGCGGTTGATGGACAACACTTTCTGAGGTCAGATCGGAAAGAATATGGAGGTATACATGGATGATCTGGTCATCAAGAGTGTGGAGGAAGACCAAATGCTTCGAGACATCGAAGACGTTTTCTCCACACTCAAGAAAATCAATATGAAACTTAATCCTTCAAAATGCTCCTTCGGCATGGAAGAGGGAAAGTTTCTGGGGGTGATTGTCACCGGGGAGGGTTTCAAAGCAAATCCGGAGAAAGTTCAGGCCATCACCCGGATGCCCTCCCCATTTTCACTAAAAGAGGTCCAAACACTGAATGGAAGATTAGTGGCCCTAAACAGATTTCTGGCAAATCATGCGGCTAAATCTTACCCATTTATGTCAACATTGCGAAATTGCTTGAATAAGGCACGTTTCAAATGCACGCCGGAAGCAGAGACAGCGTTCCTAGAAGTGAAAAAATGCCTCATGGAGCTTCCAACATTAACCGCACCCCGGGAAGGAGAACCTCTCATTTTGTACTTGTCCGCTTCGGATATTGCAATTGGAGCAGTCCTCCTAACGGATTGGAAAGCCGTCCAAACGCCGATATACTACGTCAGCAGAACGCTAGCAGATGTCGAAACCCGGTACTCGATGCTGGAAAAGCTGGTGCTGGCGCTAGTCTATGCGGCATGGAGGTTAAAAAGGTACTTCCAAGGTCACCTAGTACTAGTTTTGACAGACTACAAGCTGAAAAATGTGCTGGCCAAACCTGAATTATCTGGGAGATTGGCCAAGTGGGCAATCGAATTAGGCAAACACTCCAATGAGTACAAGCCTAGACCGCGATCAAAGGCCAAGTCTTGGCAGATTTTATCACAGAAGTACCCGCAGGCAAAGTCCAGGAATGTCTGCTCGAACAGCAACCCCTGATCCCTTCGGACGAAAGTCAACAATGGACTCTGTTTATGGATGAAGCGTCAAGTGGGGAGGGATCAGGCGTGGGTCTGAATTGATTAATCCAGACGGCCAAGAGTTCACTTATTCCATCAAGCTAAACTTCAAAAGTACGAACAATGAAGCTGAGTATGAGGCATTCTTGGCCAGATTGCGGATTGCAAGGAAGCTGGGTGTAAAATTTTTGGAGGCTCGGGTCGATTCTATGCTTATTGGAGGACAGGTCTCTGGGACTTACGATACAAAGAACGATGTCATGGTTTCGTACCTGTCTCAACCTAATGACCTTATGCAACAATTCACTTCATGTAAAGTAGTGCACATCAAAAGAAGTGAGAATCGACCCACGGATGCCTTGAGCAAACTGGCATCCACCAGCTTCAAACACATGGGCAGAGACGTCAGAATCGAAATTCTGGATGCTCCATCCATTCCTCAACATCAAGTTTTGGTCATCCAAACCGAAGCAACATCTTGGATGGAACCAATCCAGACTTACCTGTCCTCCGGCATCCTCCCAGAAGACAAAACAGAGGCCCGAAAGATCCGCCACAAGGCACTATTCTACCAAGTTCATGACGAAATCCTATTCCGAAAGTCTTTCCTTGGTCTGCTACTCAGGTGTGTAGACGCCGAAGATGCCAATTATGTAATAAGAGAGATCCATAAAGGTATCTGCGGATTGCACGCCGGGCCACGGATGGTAGTAGCAAAAATTATGAACGCGGGGTACTACTGGCCAGGCATGCATATGGACGCACTCAAAGAAATCCAAAAATGCGACGCCTGCTAAAGACATGCACCGCGAACATTGCGGCCCCAGAACAAACTCATTCTAGTCACTGGAGCATGGCCTTCCAAAAGTGGGCCATAGACATCATGGGACCATTCCCCGAGGTTCTAGGACGAGTAAAGTTCCTATTGGTCGCTGTAGACTACTTCCAAAAGTGGGTGGAGGCCAAGCCGCTGGCTAATATAACAGCAACAAATGTAAAGAAATTCCTGTGGGAATACATCATTTGCCGGTTCGGCCCCCCGGTCAGCGACAATGGTACTCAGTTTGCTGACAAACACCTCCAGGAATGGTTATCCGAGTTACAAATCAAACAGGTGTTCACATCGGTCGCCGACCCCCAGGCTAATGGGCATGTGGAGCGAGCCAATCGTAGCATCAAAGAAGGCATCAAAGCCAGATTGGGAACCAAGAGAACAGGATGGGTTGACGAGTTGCCCCATGTGCTATGGGCGCAACGTACCAGTTAAAAAACCAGCAACTCAGAAACACCATTCAGCTTCACATATGGCACGGAAGCAATGATTCCTGCTGATATTGGCCTCCCATCCTCAAGAATCCTCTTAATGGAGGACAACGAAAGAGAACTCAGGATGAACTTAGATCTCCTGGAGGAAAGACGTGAGCTGGCAGCTATATGAGAAAATAAATACAAGCACTAGTTCCAGAAATACTACGACGCGCGGGTCAAAATTTGTGCATTCCACAAAGGGGACTATGTCTTCTGGAACAATGAAGCATCAAACGCCGAATTGTCGCGAAAGCTAGCCCCCACATGGGAAGGCCCATACCAAATTGATGAGGTACTGGGGAAGGGTGCGTACAAATTGTAAAAATTAGACAGCATTCCTATTCCCCGGACTTGGAACGTTGCACAATTGCGAAAATGCTAGATCTAAGCTACGTAATTCTCTTTTAGGCCTGCGTGCCTCTACATTGGCCTGCGTGCCTTGTTTAAATTCGGTCTGTGTACCAAATTTCGTTTCGAACTACTAATTAATGCAAATAAAGTTATGCATGGTTACCCGTTTTTAAAACTTAGAATGTTAAATTCCTATTCGGATAGGCCTGCGTGCCAATACATATCCTAATCCTATATTTTGGATACATGATGGATTTAGCTCACACACATTTATATTGTACTCATACAAGACAAAATGTAAAATCCATGTCATATGTACATTCATAAAAGGGATTACAGGAAAAAAAAACATATATACAAGGAAAAACTATTCTTCACGAAGATAATCCCGGAACTGGCCAACGCCATCCGCTGCTTCAGCAAAACTTTGGATAACATCCTGGATGGGGAAATGCAGTTGGTCAAAAGCATTCATTCGTGCTGTGAAGGTCAAAATCTTCAGCAAAACGGCAGTCCCGAGCAAAGGCCATCCCCTCCTGGAAACCTGCGTTGCCCTGAATCACTTGATGCGCATAGAATGTTAGCAAGGCAGTCTCCTAACTTGTCTCCTCCATGAATACGAGAGATAACCTACAAAAGCAATTCAAAAATCAGCAAAACAAGGTCATAAGACATGATAAAGATGGAGGGATCCTAGCAGCAAGCTGCCGATCGGGATATTCAGCCAAGGGAACCAGGAGAAAAAAGTTTTTTCGGCTTAGGGTTTGAAGGTTTTGTCGGCTAGGGAAGGAAGAAGAAGTCAAGGAAAACTCTCGGGATCATTCACCATCAATTTTACAGCCAAGGAGCAGCCCAGAATCACTCCATATCCTTCCATATTTTACATTATTCATCATATTATTTTACTTATTCAATTAATTACATAGTTTTGCAATTGTGTTAGAGATTGACTTGTTTATGATTGCTATTGATTGTTGGATAATTGTTAAGATGTTTGAGATGAGTTTAATGATGTTTTTAATGAGTATTCATGGTTGTCCAATTATGATTCTCGGCTAAACTTGTTAGTTCTACCTAGGAATGATGATAATTGTTAGTGTTTGATATGTTTTATGGATTGTTTGATTGATAAACGTATATTGTTATTGTAAAGTTTGATTTAGACATGAAATAGGTTGTGTTTAAGGGCTGGAAATTTTGGTAATTCATTGCATAAACCTCGTGTGTCGGTTGATTAGTTTTGTATTGATTGATCGGTGCATTGTTTGATTCTAGACTTTGTGTTTAGGGTTTGTTAGCGGTAGGTACCACCGTAGGGTTTTGTTGCATGATTTATTGGATTAACTACAGCGGTTAGGCACCTTCTTTGAGACCGAGAGGTGACAAGAAGTTAGGGTTGTCTCATTGCCTTTGCATGCTAGAATAAGGATTGCGCGAGAGCGAGTTCGTTTCTTGTCAGGTTTAGGTGTTGATCTATTTTGGTTTAAGTTGAATTGTTCCTCTATCCTTGGTTGTATAGTATTCATTGCCATTAGGGTCGAGTGTTGGTGAGACCGAGAGGTGAGTCAACATTAGAACACGTTAACAATTGTTTCCCGGTTTGGTCGTTTTAGGCGATTTTGAGTAGTTAGGCTTGTTGAGTGAGACCGAGAGGTGATCCAGTGAGCCCGAGCGATCCTTAGTCGTGTCATCTTTAGGGACTGGTGTCTTGAAGTCATCCAATCCATTAGCTTGTTAGGCCTACAATTTGATTCAGACCTAGGTAGACGTTTTTCTCCATCCTAAGTTAACACAGTTAGTTCCCCGTTAAGTTTTCTATTTTTGGTAAGTTTTGTCAGTCAGTTAGGTTAGTTCAGTTAAGTTATTAAAAATCAAAAATCAATCAAATATTATTCGTAGGTAGGTCTTGTCTAGGGTTAGTGATTGTTAGCGTCTTATGTGTCCACGTGTTCGATACTCGGACTGCCTAGGTCTATACTATTTGTGATCGGTACACTTGCCGGTTGTGTGTGGTTTTAGGATTTTCGTTTTATATTTAAAGCTTAGTTGTGAGGTTCATTATTATAGGGTTATCCGACACACATCAAACACGTATTCAGTAATTGGCAATAATACACAGGGAACTATCCGCGGTCATATCAAAGTTTAAGTTACTTGTCGCAAACATACCCTCGGACACTACAGGTACCGGACGAGTTCGACTAGGAAACAGAAAACTATCCCTGGTCCTGTCAAAGACAGAGAGCTCCTTCTTGTCACGGGTAGCAATGTGCATGACCCCAGGCACACCCCCCCACAAGAACACATAAGAGAAGACCTTCAGCTGCATAATAAACCAAATTTAGAAACCAAAATAAACTCAGAAAGTACAATAAGGCTACTTACATCTATCCGGCTTCCAGAAATATGGCACGTCGTCCGGATAAGGCCATAGGCGACTCATCCCAGCTCTCACAAGAGCAGATTCAGGGATGGGGCACATAGGAGTAGGGGTATGGGTCAATTGTTTATACCATCCATGCCTCTCCGGATGCTCAACAAACGGCAAGACAAGTGAAGGCTGATCCATCGGATGCCAATACATGGGCGACGGGATCACGTCCTCTCGTATCCAGAAAAATTTTCTAGCCCAATGTGGGTCAAGTGGCATGTCCACAGCAATAGCCTTCTGGTCAGTCGGAATGCAAATGTAGCCGCCTCCTCTGCCATGCAGGCAATAGAACACGCCGAACTTGTCCATAGTAGGCACAATGCCATGCGCCCGACAACAAAACTCATAGTGACGCATGCGCAACACCGCCGAAGCATGAAGCTGGGAAATATGAATCATATTCCACGTTATAAGCTTACCCAGAAACCGCGTAATCAAAAATCGGAGATTCTTGGTGCTGAAGTACTCGGCGAACACGGCCATCTTCCCCGCCGGAGGATGGCTCGCCATCGAACCAGGAGCCGGAAATTCTGGCTCCCATTTGGGAGCAAGGCCGTAGGCATTGACGACGTCTTCAAAGCCCTTGACGTCCCAGTCAATGGTTACAGAGTCGATGGTCTGATAATCAGGCCTTATCGACGTCATATGTTCGGCCAAAAATCTACTACAACGAGCTATCGTCGTTGGAGTAGAAGATGAAGACAACTCTCTGGTTGGAAGAGAGAATAACTCAAGAATTCCGGCGAAGTTATCTTCGATTGTTCAAATGCAAAGTGAGGAGATAAAAATGAAACAGACGGATATATATAGAAGCAACATTAAATGCGTGAAATATTGCGAAAAAGCTGTCCACCAATCAGATCGTGCCACATCAGGCCGGAAAATCAAAGGTAAAAAAATTTAAAATCCCCAGGTACGGCTGACGCCAGCTGACAGACCTTTTTCGGCGCTGAGCAGACCTGTCACATTTGTCAAAATTTAGATATAATCGGCTGATGCCACCGGCCAGACCTTTTTCGGCGCCGTGCAAACCTGTCACATCTGTCAGAATCCAGATATAATCGGCGAACTACTAGTTTTACAATAACTAGACAAGCTAAATGTTTTGGCTGACACGTCAGGCGTCGTTGGAATACAAGATACAAGACAATGACAAGTTATAATAGTAAGTGGGAGGATCACCAACAAGGTAGTCACCCGCGACTGAGACAACCCATCAAACAAAGTCGGAAGACAAAGACGATACAATTCAACACAATAGAAGTAAAAGATAGTTTCATTTAATTTAGAAATATTTACAGGAAGAAAGGAAATACAACAATATTACAAATTATTCCTAGTCTTCCTTGGGGGCTTCCTTGCCTTCAGCTTCCGTGATCAACCGGTTCACATGAAGACGTAGCTCCCCAACCGCGGTAGACTCGCGACGGTTCTCCTCAATATACTTCAGGATGTCAAAGGAAAGATTATAAAAAAAAATCCATCCGTGCCTCATATTCCTTTTGACAATCCTGACCGTGAAGCTCGAACTCGGAGGGCGGATGTCCCTTGCGAGCCATGGAGTAACCCTCCGCAAAACCAGCCTGGCGGCCTACCCGCGAAGAGCTGACCAGCAGTTCAGCAAGGCAATCCCCAAGCTCAGGACCATCCTTGATAAGCCTGAAAATCTGTTCCCAAGAAAGTCAATAATGATCTAAATATGAGAATAAATCGAAATATTTACCTTGGGGATGCCAAATTTCATAAGCCAATGCCGATCATCCAAAGCATTGGTGAAGGCCACCTCCAGATCCTCATTCTCCTTAGAAACAGAAGCAAGGAGATTGTCCATTTCCTTCACCTCCGCCGCAAGCCTCCGGACATCTTCATCCCGGGTAGCGACAAACTTGACTTGAGCGGCCACCCGCTCCTCCAGGCGCTTGTTCTTCTCCTGGGCAGCCAGGAGAGCAGCTTCAGTCTTCCTAGCCTCGGCCAGGGCAGCATCCCTCGCCGCTTCAGCCTCGTCCAAACGCTGGACGGCGCTCAAGGTCGCCTTGACCAACCACCCAGCCCTTAAATACCTCACGGCTAGTTGACAACACATTAGCCAAGTGATAGCTAATTGATTGAGCCAGACTAGCCTGAGTTTAGGAGTGTATCCTATTACACTCAGAAGGCGGGAGACAGTGCTTAGAGAACTCTTGGCACACACGCGGATCAGTAAATAGCGCGCCAGGACCAAGGTTCCATGAGGGGCGAAAGAGGGGGTCCCCTTAATTAGAGTACTCCGCCCCTTCACCCATAGAAGCCGGATGAGTTACAAATGTATCCTTTAGAGGTACAACCTCCGTTTCCACCACTACCTCGGGTGGTGGCATAAGAATGTCCTCAGGAGGCACAACCTCGCTATCCTTTTGCAAAACCTCCGGAACCGGATAACGCGGACGTACAACAGAGGTAACTGCAGATGCGGAAACAAAAGTTAGAAGATACAACACAAGCCCATAAATGCAAAGTACAGTTACCTTCGGATGGGCGTACAACAGTCTGGCTCTTGACCCGGTCCTGAAGCCGGATCAACTTGATCTTCTTCGGGGGTGGTTCCTCACCCCCGACTTTGGAAGCCTCCCCACTAGCAGGATCATCGGTGTTCCTAGGTGCCTCCCCTCCAGCGGGATCATCAACACCCCTAGATGCCTCCCCATCGGCGGGATCATCAGCAGTCTTGGTAATCTCCCTTTCATAGAGATCCTCATCCACGTCAGCCTCCCCACCAGCGGCTTTATCGGCATCGGAATCCCGGTTTAGGCCAGATACACCAGTCATGTCTGCCCTCTTCCTGCGGCGGGCAATATATGCAATAGCATGCAACACGCCAGCGTAAATACTCTCTGGAGTACCGGGCGGGGAACCCTCACTAGTTGAATCCTCACTAGAAGATTCATCACTAGAAGAAAGGACTATCGTCCCATCCGGATGCATAACACTAAGAGGTCGAGGGTTAAGAATGTACACACCTTGAGCTACCGCGGAATCAGTGACCACCGGCTCTATGCGGCCGCGGGTGGGAAAAAGGAAGTTGCCCTTGAAGTGATCAAGGATTAGCTCTTGATACATCTCCAAAGGCATCTTGAACATATACCCCACGACGGTAGGGATAAGAACCTCAAATAACGAGCATTTCCCTGCAAAGAAAGAAAACAAACTTTTTAAGGAAAAGCATAAAAAGCACTAACATGTGCAGAAGAGAAGCTTACGTCCGTCATCACGGGAGAAGTACGGCTGCTCTGCAGGATATGGCCAAAGGTGGCTCATCCCCACCTGAACCAACGCGGACTCAGGAATCAAACCCATAGGGGTAGGCGTCCGTGTCAACTGCTGGAACCACTCTTCACCCTCGGTGTCGGCAACAGGAAGGGAGAACTTAGAGGTCAGTGAGCGGCGGATCTTGGCCAGTGGAATAAACACATTGATCCACAAAAAATAGTTTTTCCACTCGTGAGCGCTCCTCGAAGGCTCAGTACCCATCGCCTTTCCCTGGACGGCGAAGCTAAACCAGCTGTCGCGGATCTGAATCTTATAGATCGCAAGAAAGCGATCTACGGTAGGCTTTATTTCAAGAGCCCTGCAGCAAAACTCGAAATGTCGGAGCCTCATTACTCCAAACGGGTGCAACTGGGAGATATGAATCCCAGTTGCAACCAAGAAATCACCTAAAAACGTGGTGATAGGCAACCGGAAGTTACCTGTGGTGAAGGATTCACCGTACAAGGCAATTTTTCCGGCAGGTGGCTGATCGGCAGTGGAACCCGGAGAAGGGAGCTCTGGCCCCCACTCCGGTGCTAACTCGTACAGGTTAACGATATCCTCAAAGTCGGCGACCTTCCAATTTATGCACATATTCTCTTGACGTGTGTGAATATATATATAAATTTGGATAAAAGTTCCACACAAATCGGGTTTTAAAAATAGGTTTTCACCTACAACTAAACCACATACGAAAGGCAAGTGTACCTATCGTTTGTAATAAAGTGTTGGCAAGAACCGAGTGTCAATCCATGGATAGGGTAATTTTCTAGTACTAAATCTTTGTAAATGACTAACCGAACAAAGAAATCTTAATTTGAGTTTTTAACTAACTAAACTAGCATACAATGAGAACAAAGCAAGTAAAAATACAAGAAACAATCAATCCAACAAGACTACCTAGACACGCATCCACTCTACTAATGTGATAAAATAGTAATGATATGGTAAACATCATGAATCTAAACATAAATACTTGATTACAACCAAGCAACCTAATACTAACAAATAATCATCATGATGGGCTTCCAATCAAGAATTAAACATAGACTAACTTGTTTGTCAAAACAACAAAGTCTCATAATCAAAGGAAAGCTAGCATGAACAACATTCTAACCACCTAAGATTACACTAAATTAGCTAAACTCAAGAATTAAACATCAACTTATGAAACTTTAACTAGCAAGTCATCACCAAGTCAAGAATCATAACAACACACATCAATTTTCCAATATCAAGTGTAGGGATTCATGCTCATCAATAATATTATAACCAAACTAATCTTTACTAGTCATTCCTAACTTAGCAATGTAAACAAAGAAAACATGAACATTCAAAGTTTACAAACAAACATCTAGAACATAGTTTTCCAACATGAATGCCTAAACATTTGTAAGACTAACAAGGTATGCAATTCTAACAAGCATGAACACCATCAATATCAACTCATAACTTCAACATTTCCTTGAAAGAAAACCAAATTACCATAACCATACATAGATAAAAATCACAATAGTAAAAGCTTCAACAATGTCTAGATAGTAAAGGTCTTAGCCCATAAGGCTTAATACAACTACAATCAATCTAAAAATAAGCTTACAAAACATGCTCTTAAACATAGAAATGCAAACCAAAATCAAGAAAGGATTGAAGGATGGAATGATGAATCATATGTTGGTGGAAGCCTCCAAGAATCCCCTAAAATTTCTGCACTTGATTGAGAGAAAATCCCCAAGACTCCACACACAAAAATGAGGATAATGGATGTGTATATATGCTGTCTGGACATCTGGCACGGGCACTTGCACGGGCTTGCACGACCGTGCCTATTTGTGGAAAGTCAACCATTGGCTTTAATCTGACTAAAAAGTCAGATTTCTCTGTTCTGGCACGGTCATCGGCACGGGCCCGCATGGCCGTGCAGGTCATGCACGGTCATCCGCACGACCATGCACGGTCGTGCACTTTTGAATTCTTGCGGCACTGGCTCCGGCACTGGCAAGCATGGTCGTGCTCGGCACTGGCAAGCATGGTCGTGCAGGTCTGGCACTGGCAAGCATGGTCGTGCAGGTCTGGCAGAATGCTTATTTTGTCCCCGAAACGCCCCCTTTTCATGTTTTCTTTGTCGGGCGGGCGCCCGGACCTGCAAATTCACAAATAACTCAAATAAGTACCTAAAACAATGAATTTGCATGAAGTTCGGGATAAATATGAAGGTAATTTGATGTAATAAGATGTACACTTTGTGTTACATCATCTCTACAAGCCCCTTAGAGGAGTCTTTCTTGCTTTTCCGACCTCTCTTCATACCTTTCTTACTACTGGCCATGGTTAATCGAAACGATATTCAGAATGAAGATGAAGAAAGAAGAAGATTAAGAGAAATTTTTGCAAGTAGTTTCAGAAAGTGGAACACCTCCCCGTATGTATACACACCGCAATTAATGCGAAGAAAGAGGGATCCAGCTCACGTACTGAAACCATCCAATGGCAAAGCGACATGTTACGCGGGAACTGAACAAAATAATTTTAAATCAGCCGCCTAAAAACTCGTACACCAACTTCGAGCACCACTCCTGACACGACTCAGACAGGAGACGTCACATCGCAGACACTTTTGCAACCCGCGACAAAAGACAGAAGTCCATAATTCCACCCGCGGCATCGACTCTCGGAAGCAACAATGGACTGGGGGGACTTATAGAGGGAGGGTAGCAAAGCTACCCACAGATCCCTTATCTGACCCGTGGATCGTCAAAGACATCCGCATCCCACGGATCCATCAAGCAACCCGCGGATCGCCAAAAGACATCCGCACAAGGAATAAGTGGACTGGTAAAGCAATCCACAATCCAAGACACTTCATGGAACTTCATCATAACCCGTGGATGGTCACGCGAGCATCCGCGGAAGGAACCCACAAACAAATTCAAGGGACTCATCACACGTATGATCCCCCACGTGATATGGATGAGCAGTTGTAACAAACTACTTCTAGAAGATCCCCTCAAAACCTCCTTACAGCGACATCGGCCAATGGAAAGAAGACACATGGACACGTAATGGCCATCCCACAACGTGCACAGATACTGGCTACACCATAAACGGGTCCAAGCTGTCATATCCAATAAACGCCCGACATGTGTCCGTTCAGGCAGAGAGGGAATAACTTGATAGTGACAACTCCACCAATCACTTTCCCTCCTCCTTCGGCTATAAATACGAAGACCATCTCTTCAAGGTATTCATTCACACTCCCAAGCCTTAAGCGATTATATACTGTGTCCTACTTTATTCCGTTCAAAGTACGATACTTATTCTCACGCCGGAGGGTGGTTATAGGAAGACCCCCCCCCCCGCTGTCCTTCCCATAACGAGACTCAACGGTCTTCTGTTTTGCAGGCATCAGCTTGGATCTGTTCTCAGTACTTCTGTATACTCACACTTGTGGAAATACCAGATCGGACTACCCAGTTCAACCTAGTGTTTCTTCAAGTACCACTACTACGAAAACACATATTTATCAGTCCTAATATAATCCAATCTTATAAAAAAAACAGGGTTGTTTAATATTTTTGTGTGATTAATAAAGTAACAATGTAGGTGCAATAGCCCATACATAATTAGTAAATTTTTCGTTGGTGACGTGTTGGCATAAGTCAACCTTTTATTATTGAGATATTGTATTAAGTTGTAATAAAGTGTTATTTTAGGATTAGAAGTGTAAATATTAGTTTTTAGTGGCCAAAGTCTTGATAAACGAACTTAGGCTAGTTGTGAATACTTTCAAATTTTATTTTAAAGCTTGTGAAATTAGATAGAAGTGAAAGTGAAAACAACAATTGTACACGTTTGATAATCATAGTCTTATACCCGAATGAAAAATCGTGTTTATATCTAGTCAATATCCTTGAGGTATTTTTTTTCCCGTATAAATACCCATCATGTATAAAGAATGACAATGGCATCGAGTATCCGGTATATCGTTAGTTCACTACCAGAAAAAAGGCCTTCAAGTATAGATACGCAAATGCGCGTCGTTGAAGCCCCTGTCATAAACGAAATATGACATGCACCTGCGTATCATATTATATGACACGCTTTAATGACACCCATTTGTGACACGCGTTTATGACGTACAGGTATGACACGCTTTCGTTACTCACATTTATCACATCAATTTATGATAAGCATTTATGCGTGTCATCGAATTCTTATTTTAAAATATTATATAATATATATTGCATAATTACTAATTTTCACATTAATTATACAAATACACAAATGTAGCATCAAAATTAAATATATATCAGACAATGTAAGTCAAAATGTTATAAATATTCCGAAGTTAATTAACATTTGTTAATATTCAAAAGCTAGCATACACATATCACTATCGAAAAATAAACTGGGAGATATAACTTGACCATTCCTCTCAAACAGCATCAATATCCGCATCTATGTACTCGGTTTGCCTCCCCCAACCTAAGAAAATTGAACAAACAAAACGCTTCAAAATTTGGTCGAGTTAAAACGATTTGGGTCAATATAAACATAATTAAACATCTAAATTATACTTACATTGTTATTGACGAGGGTTTGAAGTCCTTCATGAACGGTCTCTTTCGTGAAGTTTAAGAATAATCACACTCGGTATATCCCGGCTGAGTTGGACACCACAAAATTACAAAATAATAAATAATTAAGACATATAATAAAGCTCGCTCTGCTTGTTTACGGGCCTAGTTCCAAGTACCAAAGCGGACCGTTAAACTGGTTATTATTATTATTATTATTATTATTATTATTATTATTATTATAAAGCGGACCGTTAAACTTATGATACCAAAGCGGACCGCTAAAAAGCAACCGTTGGAAGTTTCAAGTATATTGATGTTCTTATCATTCGAGGCTTTACATGATTTTATGCTTATGACAACTAAAACATATTATAAGTATCATAAGTAACATACATATCACCATCACCGAAAAAATGTTTGATATATAAAAAAAATGTAAATTTCATGATAATATAGGTTCAGAACGACAAGTTAATACTTTATAGCAAACATAACATATATCAAAACATTTAGAATAATAATTATTTTATTACATAATGAAACTATCATAACGAAACATTAATATACAACAGTAAATGGAGAAATTAAAGAAAAATTAAAAATTTCGACTATATGAAACTGATAAACAAGTATACGGTTTCAGGTATCGGGCATGTATCGCATAATTTCATTCCTATAAAATTAGTTAAAACTAATAAAATACCGATTACAAAGACTCGTCCTGAATATTTTAGATACTTTTGTTTTGTTTTTTTTAATCCTAAAGTAGAGGCCAAACTAAACAGGTGATAAATGTGGCATATGTGCAGTTATACAAAATAAAATAAAAAGTGAAAGAAAAAGATAATTTGGCGTGTGCGACTTTGGATTAGTAGTAAACGTATTCAAGTTTCTTAAAGTGAAGCTTTTTCAAAGTTTCAAAATCTAATAACTATGGTATGTTCAACTATTTTAATTAATTTTTTAAATATGATTTATCTTTATACGGATGCGTGTACGTTTTTATGAGTATTTTATCTCCAAACATTGATATGTTATGTTGCTAGTTTTATAAATATATTCTTTTATATAAATAATTAATATACAATAAAAAGTTAATAATCAACATATAAAAATAATAAATCTATCAAACATCGTTAATCACCCACATGTATATGTATAAGAGTTTTTATAATAATTTAAAAGAGTAAACTGCGGTTTTCGTCCCCGTGGTTTGTCGAAATCTGCGGTTTTAGTCCAATAGTTTCAAATCTGTGATTTTCGTCCCTGTGGTTTTATTTCACTTGCAATTAAACCCGGCCACACTAACCCTGTTAAGTCTGGTCGTTAAACCCATCATTATGCCCCTCACGTGAGGGGCAGTTTTGTCCATTTTCTACCCAAATAAAACCCCAAACCTAATTCGCAAGCCCCCTCACGTGAGGGGCTAAGGTGTATAAGGGAAAAAATGACAAAATTACCCCTCACGTGAGGGGCATGCTGATGGGTTTAACGACCAAACTTAACGGGGTTAGTGTGGCCGGGTTTAATTGCAAGTGAAATGAAACCATAGGGACGAAAATCGCAGATTTGAAACTATTGAACTAAAACCGTAGATTTGAACAAACCACAAGGATGAAAACCACAGTTTACTCTAATTTAAAATAAACGATACACTTTCATTTTCTAAAAGACTTTAGTTTTTCACATCATATTTACAAGCTCTTATAGTTTGAGTAACTTCTTCATTTCATGAAAAGTTTTGACCTTCATACATATATGCATGTTCTTAGGTATATGTATTTTTTTAAATTTCGTATTAGTTTTCAGTTGATTCGTTTAAATGATTAGATACGTATTAGTGCTTTTACTAAGGATGAGGTCTTGGATTTAAATTTCACTTGTGACAAAAAGGAGGAAGTTTTAGGATGAGCCAAGAGGTTTTCTCACCTATGATGGGTTTCCTTCCAAGGGTAAATGAAGATGATCATGTGGGTCAGTGGTCCGTCAGTACTCCAAATGGTCATTCAAAAAATAAAGCATGTGACAATTCAAAAGCGTAAAATTGAAAATTAGGTTATTAGCAAAATTCACCTAAAGGATGCTTCAGTCCATAAAACTCTAAACGAATAGTTGCATATATCGCCCTCTAAACTTAAACAATTCCATATTTTCTTTAAACTATAACTTTGTAACGCATAATGTACAATGAAGAGGTAGGGCCCTACACTAACATAAAAGATAACAAAAGCTTTCGCAGGCAGACCTACAGCCTTTAAGGAACAGTCATCAGCAACAAGTACAAAAGTACACGACGCTGACAGAATTTCAACCTCGCGCCAAACATTCCAGAAAGATTGAGTCAAAAGATCTTCCTAGGTATGGTGCAAAAAGAAAGTATCTTGCTAAATGGATTTCCAGCCAATAAGATGCTGACAACACATTGTCAATAGTACTACATAGTACATATGTCGCCATCAGTCAACCACTTTATTCACCAACTCTCATTGAACACGTGCGAGCCCCGAGATTGGTGGATTTTCTGACATGGCAGGTGACCAACACCTTCTCTCCTCCTGATGCTAGACTGTCGCTATCTAGTAAAAAACAATTAAATCAGTGTACTAATCACCATAAGCTAGTCAGGGTAAGTAGGGTCTCGAACCACGAGAAGTATGTGGTCAGTGTGAAGTGAAATCGATTCCTAACATTATGAAGTGAACTATATCAAAGTGCATATCACACTAGCAAACGATTTGAGTTTTATAATAAACGAACAATTAATCAAGTATTCAATCAATTAAACAAATCAAATCACACCCAGGGTTCAAGCAAGTAAACTAACAGCAATCTCATGCAACTTAACATATTAACTATCAATGATCAACGCAAATTGACTAACTAGACAAACCTTAAGCATCCACGCTCGCTAACACATGGCACTGGTTATCAAACGGTCCCTGCCAGTGTTACTCAAGTAAGGGCAAACGTATGCTTCATCATATTCAAACTAGTCAAAACAATCCTATAAACAATTATCATAGCAACTGGCAAACTAATCGTTCTGATAGAAATAAACCTAAATCGACTGAGTGCACAATAATACTAGACATCAATACTCATAGATTAATCAAAGATGGTTACAAATAATTCGTTCTTAATACATGAGAAAAACTATTAAATACAATACTCTACATCCCGGGTATGACTCGAAGGATCTAGCCGCGTCTCGGCATCTCTCGGGCTTCGATTATGATGTTATAGAACATATATGAGGCCTTGAGATGATTGGAATCAATGGTTCTCCTCCTTGGTGCTCTAAAAATCACCTAGAAACTGAATGGTAGCGTCTAGGGTCGTCAAAACGGGATATAAATGAAAACCTTAACTTTCATGACTGTGGGGACCATCGCGCTACGCGATGGACCAAAGGTCAACGAAATATTATATATTAAAGGGCATCGCGTAAAGCGATGTCTAGCCTTCCACAGCCATCGCGCTACGCGATGGGTGGCTTCACTCAGCAGGTCCAATTAGATGTCTCGGTTTGCGTGCTGGACATCCCGGGTCTTCATTCCGTGCTCGTATAGGTCCAAATTAAGCGTGTTAAGTACCTGTAACCTGAAACACAATAAACAGTATGAAGTACCAACGTTCCTAAACTAAACAAATAAAACGATTAATTTAACAAGCTAAACTATGTACAAATAAACCGAACATCACCTCCCATCCGGCTATTAATACCACTTGATCTCCAACGGCAAAGGGATCTCAACTGGACAGCGAGAACACTCACTAGTGCTCCGCGATAACTTGTGTTTTACTTATATTCAATTTCCCATACCGATTCTCATGTCGAAGGGTGGTTACGAGAAGACCCCCCCCCCCCCCACATATCTGTTTCTCGTAACAAGCTCACAGTGTTCTGTTTTGTAGGTGTTTCCACTCAAATTAGATTGATTATATCCTAACCCGTGTGGGAAAGGCTAACCTTAACCTAAGGACTAAGTAATTAGGTCGAGGGTTAGCCTAGTGTTTCTTCATTGGCGCCATCCATGCATTCTGCTAGATATAGCTTTTATCAAAAATTTTCAAACCTTAGGTTGAAATGAGTGGTAAAACGCTTACTCCTGTGGCGGGAGAGACGTCATTTGTCCAACAAAAGAGAAATTCAGTGTAAGATACCGTTACAAACAATGCATGGAACATCGCTAACGCATCCAATCCTCCGCATAATCTCACTATTACAGGAAGCACCATGTTCCACCAACGACAACAGCCAACACCCTCACTATCGCCAAGCGTCATGGCTTGGTGAGAGGAAGAACAAGAAAGACTAATGGCGAGGTTACAAGAGAGGCTTACACTTGGATGGGTTCAACCTCGAACCTTGTTTGATCGAGCCTTGAGTAGTAATTAAGGTGCGACCAACATGAGTAAAGTGACGAACACGAATCAACCCCTCGGAAGCACCGAGTGGCGAAGTCCTATTCCGCTCGTACCCAACATGGTGGTCGATATGGAGGCCAATCTGGTGACCAGCACAGAGTGCAACGGTTGCGTCACACAACCTCCTCACAAAGAGATGACCCCGATCAAGAAGAAAGTCAAGGGAGAGCTAACCCGCTTGGCACGCCCAGTGAGAGGGTCATCAAGTATCATCCTGATGCTAACGTTGATTTCTCTAAGCCATATAGGTCGGCTGCCTCGGCGGGAAAGTCAAAGTTTGTCAGGAAGATTGTGAAAGCAGGACTTCCAGCAAACCCAAAGATTCTGCCGACAGTAGGGAAGTATGATGGCTTGTTTGACCCAGAAGACCACTTACAAACCTACATCGCCGTAGGAATGGTCTCGGGGTGGACTATGCCCCCATGGTATCATATGTTTACATTGACACTAAGCGCGTGGTTCGAATGCCTACCGGAAGGGCGAATTACCAATTGGGATGATCTGGCACATAAGTTCACCCAACACTTTAGCCAACAAAGGCACCACGTTAGCGATCCGACGGACATCCTGAATGTCAGTCGCCTGGACAATGAATGCATTGAAGATTTCATCACCCGCTTCAATAAAGAAGGCCTTAACATTGGGGGCATCAGCAACAAACTCATGCACGCTACCTTCCAACATAACGTACGTTGTGATGACCTCATCAGCACCCTCACTGGCCATGATGGTATGCCATTATGACGGAGGAAAAGTGTTACGCGCGCATTGAGAAAACCTTGGGAAGAGGTCTTCCACTTAGTGATGCGCAGAATGATCTCAACCAAGCAAAGAAAGATAAGAGAAAGATCGGATCTGTCTGGTCAAGGATAAATCAAGACTTATCGTCCTCTGATCCATGCTTTCTCACGGCGCACAAAGGTAAGCAAACGACGCAATAGAAAAGGGAGAAATGAACGCCTCTTACAATAAGTCCTTTAGAGATCATGCTCTCTGAATGCATTGAGTTCAAACAACCCCCAACCGCTCAGGTAGCAGACAAATTTAGACATGACCAGATATTTCAACAATCACGAGGCCAATGGCCATACCACCGGTCAGTGCACCAATCTTAATGACACCATCGAGAAGTATGTACGAAATGGAAAGTTGGAACATCTTATCAAAACCATCCGCGGAGGCGGAAAAAGGATTTCGAGCATTAAGGTAGGAAACCAGATAAGAAGATCAAGGATCTCCGTCAATATGATCAAAGGCGATCCAAGTTGGAGATGGAGCACGCGATGTGGAAAGAAGAACAAGTTATCTTCCCACGAGTAAAAGGCGGAGCCAATAAAAAAGCCCCGCTGATTTTCATTGCAGTCTTCGATCACCACTGTCACACCCCAACCTAAGGCGGAAATGCCGGGGCATGATCTGATTGCTCACAGCTCGAAGATACTATCACGAATATAAATGACAATATCTAATTAATTATTTTATTCAAAGAATACACACAATATCCAAATATAACAAAATATTCCAAATAGATAAATATGATTTCCAAACAAACTTAAACAATGATTTTCTTTGTTAAACCCTAAGGTCTTGTCTAATGTCCAACTTCAATATTCAATACAAAGCAACCTGCATATGCGTAGAAAATAAAAGAGTTTGTCAACAACACATGTTGAGTGAGATGATCAATCAATCCTTAACAAACCATATACACAACCAAAGAGTTGCTAGTATGCCAATGAATTGTTGCCAAGCGAATCTGGCATTGATTACGATGACTAAAATTGTCGGTTTACCTTCGCCAAGCGAATCGGGCTCCAGTTACTAAGACGGTCGTATGATCATACTAATAAGCACCCAATACAAAGGAATACGTTGGACCTCTCTGGATGCGGTAAAGTAAACAATTAAACAAGTACCAATAAGCAAATAACATTTAATTGATATTCTCACAATGATTATGTTTGCGAGTTTGCGTATAATATATGATAGAAAATATGAATAAGTACGCATATCTCCCAAAAACGTTTGAAAACAGTATATAAAAAGGGGAATGATCAAACTCACCTTAGATTAATGGCAAGCGAATATAAATACGAATAAGCGAGTTAACGACTAAGCGAATCGTCCACTACATGTCAAACGATATAAACAAATCAGAATATGAAACTTTGAGATATGATAATATAAATAAAAACGAACTCGTCTCCGCTGGAATCAACCCAAACGGATGTTTGGAACTCAAGTTATGTTATATTTAAAATTTAAGCGAGCTGGTACTGACCAGAATCCGAACAGCGAGTCGGAAGTCGGGTTTTAGTCAGTAGCCTTAAAATTGTTTTACGAGAATAAAAGTCTTCTAGACCGAACGTTGAATCCGGCCAGAAGTATGAGAAACGTAAAGTCAAACTTGTTGACTCTTTTGCCCTTTAACGAGTTTTAAAGGAATTGACCAGTCAACACCCTTCAACCTCTGAAATTGATTGAAGGTTATTGACTAGGGAATATATATGAATGATTTCTTAGTTTACAAATTACCCAGAAAGTGAAAGGATCAATTAAGAAGATGAGTCAAAGGTCCACACGTATGCAAAGTCAACCGTTTATGAGCGTATTTTCAACAATAAATTAGAAACCGAAGAAGATGATGAAGGGTGGAGGTAGGTGAAGGTTGGAGGGTGTTTATTTAGGGTTTAGGGAAGTTTATGGCAAGATAAATAAGGGTTGTTTATATAGGAAACACTAAAACGAAGTAATTAAGGTTATTTACTCGTTTAAGCAACCGAATAAGCATTTAATGACCGAATCAATGAAATAATCTGTAGATTTTGTGCTTGATCAAGGGGTTATGTACATGGACATGAATTTTAGTTATATTAGTTTTCTGGGACCTTAATTCACTCGATTTATGCCAAAAATAAGCAATTTATATACCAAAAACAAATTAGGAAACAAAATAACCAATTAATGACAAAATCGGGTATAATAACTTAAAGATTTTGGTTTGGACAACAATAAAATGAAATTGAAATGTTTTATAACATTATTTGACATATCTTGGAGCTTAAGTTTCATTAATTTAATCGAAAATAGGAAAGAATTGGCAAAACTAATCCTTATAGTTCCTGAAAATGCGATTTTTAGCCATTTTAAGCGATTTTAAAGTTTTCTAAGGGCTATTTGGCATAATTGAAAGTTATGAAATTATAAAATAAGTTAAACCAAGTTAAATACCAATAAATATAAGTTTTAAATAGTTCGAAAGATCCAAATTACGTTCCCGGATCGGTTTAAACTTAAACGAATACAAATACGAAAAATCTGAGATGTTACAGTCTCCCCTACATTAGGGAATTTCATCCCAAAATTAAGAAAAACTAAAACACAATCGTTTTTGAAAATAATTAAACGTTTAAGGAAAATATCATAACATAGAACTTCTAATAATCAAAGCAACGCTTCAAATGACAATCCGATATGGGCACTTATATATAGGATGTACCAGCGGCTTATCCACCATGTCCTTATCATCTCAACATTCGTACCGTTACTCAAACTACTTTTGGTTCTAGATTATGACACAAAATTGTACGTATTATGATTTCCATGCGAGGACTCGGATAATTATGTATACATCCATAATTACTCTTATCGTCGGATGGTCGGCATAATCCGTCCCATAATGTGGGTTATAAAACATTGAAAATAAAATTTTAAGAGAAAACAAATGTTTTGATAATTTTAAATATAATTTCAAAAAATAATTAATAAATGTTCGAGTTGGATTAATAAAACCGTGAAATTTCTAAAACATCTTTTATGGCAAAGATATGAATTATGATGATCGAGAATAAGCTAAGAGTAGAATATTATATGAAGTTAACCTTGATAGATAAAGAAACTTGATTCATGCGATGGTATGCGCAAAAGTTTACTTAACAACAAATCTCAAAATAACTAGTGACATGTGAACTCTTTTAAATATCGTATTTATTAGGAATAAAATTCTTAAGACCGATAGTATAAATTTAAACATAGTTAACGAAAATTTTGATGAGTCGAGTTCGGTTAATTTGGGAACTTATGAGATTAAAGAGAAGTTAATATAAAGTTATAGCTTTTCAATTTTTATTTTGAGATGAGATTAATTCGATTTTATAATAAAATATTATAATAATTAGTAAATATTAATTTAAATATTAATGAAATTGCGAAAATGTACGTATTCTAATAAATCTTTAATAGATTAAATTGGGAAGCGGATATTCCCGAACCACCGAGATAGTCCTATTCCAATTAAATCTTTAAAATTAGATAAAATATAAAGTGGGTAATTGAAGATATTAAATTAGATTAAATTGGGAATTCGTAGATTCTTTCCTTTTTCACAAAATCGTTATAAATATTAGGAAATAAGTAAATTGAATTATTGATAATGGAAATTCATGTAAATAACAAATTTTTAATTAATTGTGATACCAAAAATAATATGTAAAGCATATAATAAAATAAGATAAATGTGAGGCTAGAAATGCATGAACCACCATGACTATTCTAACAACTACGAATTTATCATTTAAAACGTTCAAGATTTTCAAGGTGTATCCAAAAATCAAAGTGGGGAGTTGAAATATTTACGAACCCACGTTTAGTTTCAAATAACGAACTTAATCAATAAATAAAGTGAGTAATGGGTTTTAATGGAGATTTATCAACAAGTCAATTTTAATGGTAAAAATTCAATTAATGAAAAATTTAATTTAATAATGAAAATTAAATTTGAATGATGAAAAATTCAGTTTAATATTTATAAAATTTACAAAAATTGAATTTTAATAATAAAGATTTATAAAATGAAAAGTAAGTTGTGAAAAGTAACATGAGGAAAAAAAAGAGGTAATAAAATATTTATAGTTTAAAGTTGAGGGTAATGATTGAAATACACTTGATAATTTTTAGTTTGAGAATATGTAAATAAACAAAGCATGCCCAAAGGACTATCATCCACTCTCGGAGATAGACTTGAAGGTGGATACGTTGGTTCCTTTTCGCTACGTATGTTTCCTGGAAGCCTACAAGGGGTACCACCAGATCCATATGGCCGTCGGCGACCTAGATAAGACCGCGTTTCGCACCAAAACTGATACATATTGTTACAAAATTATGTCGTTGGGTTAAAGAACATAGGATCTACTTATTAGCAGCTAATGGATTGAGAGTTCAGCAATCAAATCTGGAGAAACGTGAAAGTATACATGGATGACCTAGTCATCAAGAGTGCGGAAGAACCCTCATTGTTGAAAGATGTCGAGGAAACGTTTAACATGCACCGTAGGATAAGCATGAAGCTCAACCCAGGTAAATGCTTATTTGGAATGGAGGAGGGCAAGTTCCTAGGCGTTATACTCACCAAAAACGAATTAAAAGCCAATCCAGAAAAAGTGGGGCCATCGTCAAGATGCCATCACCCACCACTATCAAACAAGTGCAAATGTTCAATGGGCGCCATATGGCGTTGAACAGGTTCCTAACAAACCACAATGACAAGTCGTTCCCATTTGTGTCCTCCTTCCACAACTGCCTCAAGAAAATGCAGTTCCACTGGACCCTGGAGGCGGAATGTACGTTCCAAGAAATCAAGTCCCGGTTGATCAAACTCCCCACTATGACCGCGCTACTTCCGAAGGAACCATTAACAATGTATCTTTCCCATTCGATAGGGCGGCCGACGTTGCACTTATGGTATAGAGAGACAAAGTACAAACTCTTATTTACTACGTCAGTTGCACACTCACTGACATAGAGACAAGATACTCTACCCTCAAGAAACTGGTGTTCGCGTTAGTTCCAGATTTCCGATGAATACGCCGGTACTTTCAAGGACACCCAACCAATGTTCTAACTAGCTACAAACTACACAACGTTCTTTGCAACCCAGAACTATCAGGAAGACTCGCAAAGTAGGCTATAGACTTGGTAGAGCACGGGATAGAATACAAGCTCCAACCTGCAATTAAAGGTCAGGTGCTTGCCAATTTCATCGCGGAAGTACCCGCGACACGGGAAGACGAATGCCACTGGGAACAAGAACCTCCCGTAGTGCAAGAAAGAGAAAGCATTTGGCAGCTTTATACGGACGAAGCCTCAAATGATGAAGGGTCAGGTGCTAGATTGAGACTCATAGATCTAGAAGGCCATGAATTCACGTACGCTATCCTCCTCGAATTCAAAAGTACAAACAGCAAGGCAGAATACAAAGCTTTTCAGGCTAGCCTAAGGATCGCGCGAAAACTAGGCGCCCAACACCTGGAAGCCCATGTGGACTCCATGTTGGTAGCAAGTAAAATCGACGGGCCATACGAAGCCAAAGATGAAAAAATGGCCTTGTACTTGGCTCAAGCCAAAGCGGTAATGCAATATTTTTCGACGTGCAAAGTGATTCATATCAAGCGCAGCAAGAATAAACCAGCTGACACGTTAAGAAACTGGTGCTAGTTAGTTTCGAACACTTTGAAAAAGACATCCGCGTTGAAGTCCTCAGCACCCCTTTAGTTCCCATAAGAGAAGTTTGCGTCATCACTGCAGGCAGTGTGTCTTGGATGACGCCGATTGTCAACTTTTTGTCCGCTGGTATCCTTCCAGAAAGCAGAGGCCAGGAAGATACACCATAAAGCGCTTAACTACCAAATGAAATATTGGATCTTGTACATGCGATCTTACCTAGGTCCACTTCTCCACTGTGTAGACTCACAAGACGCCAATTACCCGTTAAGGGAAATACATGAAGGCATCTGTGGAGTACACGCAGGCCCACGCATGGTGTTGGCAAAAATCATGAACGCGGGGTATTATTGGCCAGGCATGCACGTAGACGCTGAAAAACAAATCCGTAAATATGACGCGTGTCAGCGCCACACGCGTAATACTCTCCGCACAAAGAATAACATGATATCAGTCACTTCCACGTTGGCATTTTTAGAAATGGTCCATTGTCATCACTGGCCCATTTCCAGAAGCGCCGGGGCGGGTGAAATTCCTTTTAGTCACCATCGATTACTTCACTAAGATGATAGAAGCTAAGCTAGTAGCCATTATCAACGCCGCCAGAATGAAAACAGATTCATCTGGGATTTCATCATCTGACGTTTTGGCTTGCCCATGAACATTGTCAATGAAAACTGAATGCAGTTGACTGACCAAGTGTAAAAACATAGCTTATAGAATTGCAAGTTACTAAAACTTTCACATCCGTTGCCACCTGCAAGGCAATGGGGAGGTGAAACGCGTCAATCGCATCATCATTGATGGAATCAAAAGGAGGTTAAACCATTATAGATCTCGTTGGATAGACCAGATCTCGCATATCCTTTGGGCCCTCAGAATACAAAGGAACACGAGTTACCCCTAAAAGCCATTTAGTCTAAACTATGGCACGAAGCAAGGGTCCCCGCCGAGATAGGTCTACATTCCCACCGAGTCTTAACCGTGAAAGAAGACAACGATGGGCAGCGTCGCATCGACTTAATGCTCCTCGAAGAACGAAGGGAGTTGACTTCCATGCGCGAACACAATTATAAGAGCCAACTCCATAAGTACTATAACACCAAAGTCAAGATCAGCGAGTTCAACGCGGGAGATTACGTCCTCCGCAAAAACAAGGCATCCAACGCCCAAGCACCTAGCAAGCTATCACCAGACCATATCCAATTAACAAAGTCCTAGGCAAAGGAGCTTACGCGCTGAAAAAACTCGATGGCACGCCGGATCTGCGAACATGGAACGCGGCGCAATTGCGGAAGTGTTACATGTAAATCAATTTCATTTTATGTAAAAGCGGGCCAAGGGCAACAATGTTATTAATGAAAGAAAATGATACTCCGCTGTTGGCGACCTAAATTGGTGTTACTAAGTTATCAATCATATTAATTCAACAAAGTATAATGCAAAGAAAGAGATAGAAACATTTCATTTCATTCATTCAACAAATATTTACAAGAGTGGATACCAATATCCACTAAACAAAATAAAATTTACATAAACCTATGCTAGTTATGTATAAATCTAATCTTGGCAGGGAGAGGCCTCATAGTCAATGATTTCTTCCTCTTTCTCCCCTCTGTCGTAGCCTTCTCAGTAGCGTCACCGTCACTACGCCAGCTGCCGCGAAAGGTGTGCTTGCCCTTGTTGGCTCCAATAGCTCTCACAACGTATGCGCGCCAATGTCTTCCTTGGCAAGTAAGGCAACGGCTGGAAAAATTAGGAACGACAAGGCATCGTACTCCGCCTCCACAGCCCGGTATTCGTCTTCGACGTTAACATTGTGGAGGGAGTAGAGTTCGAGGAGAATTGCATCATTCACGTGCGTAAGAGCCTCCTGGAACCCCGCCTTATGTCCCAGCTACTGCGCTACCGTCACAAGGCGCCCAATGTTCTGTATCATAACTTCATCGTTAATGATGCGCAGGGCAACCTAAACAAAAAATAAACAAGTTAGAAAACAAGTCAAATAGCCAAAATGGATAATGGAAAAGTCAAGGAAAACTACTAACCTTATGGATGGTATGCCTCAACAGCCAATCACGGTCCCTGTCAAGGATGACGCTCTGAGTAGTTAAAGTTTTAATGGTTTGCTCCGAGCCGCCATCGCGTTAGCCAACTTGCCCGCATCCCTCTTTTGGACCGCCGCCTCAGTCTCAAGCTACTTGATCCGCTTGCGCAGATCATCGTATTTTAAACATGTTTGGCGGCAGACTCTTGCGCAGCCTGAGCCCTGCTGTGTGCCTCAACAAGTACTTCATTGGTGTTCTTGTACGCGGCCTGGAACTCTTTATAACGCTCAACGCGCTCTCGGACAGACTCCGCCAAGTCTGTCTCCGCCTTCGTTTGCTTCTCGTTAGCAGCAGCCAAAGCATGGCGGTGCTCTGACGCCTCCCGACCTTCCTTCCAGGCGGTGTCCGCAAAATTCTTCATGGCAAGTTCCAGCTAGTGTCCTTAAAATTCTTGATGGAAAGTTTCAGCTTGAAGAACCAGATTCTCACGAATCAGCTCAGCCAGACTGAAAAGTCCCCAGACAGCATTGTAAATAGCATCAGAAGATAGGCTGTCACGGGGCTGGAACTTGCAAGCCACACGTCCCTTAGAGGGAAACAGTGCTCCAAAAAATCAGCACGGACGATTGTATCATCAAAATCGGCGCCGCAAGTAATGCTCTACTGAGGCAAATATAGTTGGTTGACCTCGATGGAGTCACTCGGATGAGGCCACTTTGATCCCGCGCCACAGCCACAAACATCTGCGCTGCTCCTTGAACCAAGGTAAAAAAAATTCCTAGTCACAACCGCTCTAAGTTTAAAAGGAAGTGGCTGGACAATTTCATCCCCATCAAGGGCAAGCTCCTTCGACGGGGACTTACCCAACGACTTCAGGAAAAAGTCCTGAGAGAGACCTTGCTCTGCCTCTCCCCCCGCCGGTTGCTCTACCTGAATCTCAAGTGACTTAGCCAGGGTCACCGTCACAGGTTGGGATGCTTCCTCCGTGGCTTCGGCCTCCGACAGATTAACCACATCCGTCATCAAAGCCTGTGCCGCCGCTATGGTTTCGGCCTCGAACGGATTAACCACTTCTGTCGTCACAGGCGATCTCTCAACCAGAGGAACTTTATGTAATGCCTCTGACGAACTGCCTTCACTCGTCTTCATCGGCGAAAAGGCGGGCGCCTCTTTAGTTATCTTTTTGGCGCCTCCCTGCACCGCCTCTTCCATTTGCTTCTTCTTTGCCAGAAGCAACTTCCTTGCCTCTGTGCAAGAAAGTGTTTGCAAATTTCAAAAATAATAATAATAATAATAATAAAACCTGGTGAAGTAACAAGTCCAGGTAGCTTGACGAATCCGTCATGTCGAGGTTTCTTGAAAAGAGGAACCTCCTACTCTTCCTCGTTTTCCTCCGCTGTGGATCCCACATCGTGTGGAAAAGTGATCGCCCTGGCGCCCACAGCGGTTCCGGTAGCCGAAAATAGAGACACGTCAGCATCCACATGCTACAAGCTGAAAGGATGAAGGCACATTAGTGTCCCTGACGGTCCTAGAACCAGCGGACGGAGGCACCTTGGTATGCACAACAGTTCCAGCCTTAGCAAGAACTGTGGTGGAGAAGCACGTGGCAAGCCAAATAGATCATCATCATCGTCATCATCATCATCATCTATGGAAGGAGCTAGAGCAACTAGAACCCTCAAAAGCTTACAAAGACAAAGAATTTAAATTACACTAGCTTAACCATTCTAATGGTAATACTATCACTTTATTCTTCATCCATAAAAAGACGTTTAATATTGAGTAAAGTGCTAAAATTGTTCGAGGTTTGGTCAATTTTGCGATTTTCATCCAAAAAGTTATTTTTTTTGCAACCAAGCCATTGAGGTTTCCCATTTATTGACAATATCGTCCAAATTACTAACTCCGTTTATTTTCCTCGTATATTTGACTTTTTACCCTCTTATATTTTTTTACGTTAGAAATGTTTGGGTGGAACCTACCAAACCCACTCCCCAAGCTACTTGGTCTTCTTTAAACCCCATTTTTCCACCACTAAAACACCCGCTGACCAAACCCGTAAAGACCGGCAAATTGACTGCCTCGCCCCGTGGAGAGTTCGGTGAGCTGATTTTGTATCGAGCATTGAGGAGGAGGATGACGACGTAGATGCCTTGCAGTTTCTTCAAACATCATCATCTTCGACACACACAAACACGCCATCGTCGGAAAACGGTTTAAGCCAATAAGTGGGTTAAATAGAAGGATCTGGCCGACTTCGGAGCTTAATCGCCAGATCAAAATCAAACCCTTCCACAACATATCTGGTCGATTGCCTTCCACGACACCAAAGCAAAGAAAATCAGATCAATCCATTACAAAATTACAAAATGAAAAAATATAAAAGTTTTACAAATTTACAAACGACATGCGGAAATGGTGGAAAACATATGTGGAGTGGGGCCACTTCTTTTATATCTGTTATTATTGTTATTTGTGTTTTTTTTATTTTTGATATAATTATTAAATAAGTATGTAAAAGGACCAAAATACCCTTAACATAAAATGTTGACGGAGTTAACGTGTTGGATGACGTTGGCAACAAATGGGAAACCTGGAGGGTCTAGTTGCAAAAGAATAACTTTTTTGACTAAAGTCAAAAAACTGACCAAACCTTAGAAACGATTTTGACATTTTACTCTTTAATATTCCATATCTTGTGAACGAAATTCATACTTTTGATCGCCAAATACATTATCCCGCAATTATTAATATCGTCATCCTTATTACTATTATGATTATTATTATTATCGTACACACGTCGAACTTAACAAAATAAGGACAAAACTTACCATTCTTAGCTCTCTCACTTTCAAGTTCATCGATTTCATGTGAGTAAGAATAAAAAAAGGCCTTAATACAATCATCTCCATTGTCATTAAAGAAATCTGGTTCCATGGACATCCATGCATGATGTAAATTAGGAGAAGACTTATGTAAAATTTAAATAATGAAAGATGATCTATATGTGGCACTTGGAATATAAATTAAGGCATAATAAATTAATTATATATTAAAAACTTATGTGGTTTGTTTGTTAAAGAATCAATCAATTGAAATAAAGTTTTAAAATTGTATTAGTCATATAACAATATATATAACAGGGCAAGTTACATTATTGTACTAGTTTTAGAGCCCGTGTCACAAACGGGATAATTCAAATTATAAAATTATAAGTAAAAAAATAATTACATAGCGTATATGAAAAAAAATATATTACATCTATATTTGTATCGATACAATGTGTACATAAATTGATTTTATTTATATAACAAAATGATTTTTTAAATGAACTTAAGAAAAATAATGCCCCTGCAAAAACGTACCCGAGATGCTTCTTTTTATTGAAAAATTTATTCTCGGTTTCATATATGTATAATTGAAAGACTTTTGGTTATGAACCAATTTCGGAAAAAAAGCTTCTCATACGATAGTAGTTCTAACCACTTAGCCTAAATACAAAAGGAGCGTCGTTACCTTTATTGATATATTTATCAATTTACCACCCATCAAAGGAAGGTAGAATATTAAATTGTAACAATTGATGCTCTTCAAAAGCTATGTTTTTCTAAGCTACACCATGAAAAAGATTTTGATAAGTTTCAGAGGGCTTCTCGACTTTGTCATAATGACAACATAAAAAATAACATGTTAACCCATTCAATTTTGTGAATATTCATTTGATTATGGTTTTGCATGACATGTTTCCCATACAAAGCTCTGATCACCATTGAAAGAAAAATTAATGCTGACATAAATATTTCAAATTTGATAAAAGTTAGAAGCATTGATAGGCATGGGGTGGCACGTCGAAAGTGTTCGCAATCTTTTCTTATATTTTAATAGTTGAGGGAAAAAATAGTCAGTTTACCAAATCCCGAACCTTTTAATTATTTCAAAAAATGCCCTTAAAATTAAATTTGAAACCCGAATCATGTTTAAACTTCTAACTTTCATACTTTTGATATTTTAAAGTCAACACTTTGAACCCATAACAAATTTGACGATAAATCTATTTTGCATTCTCAAACTTTTAAAAATACTCAAAATTTTCATTTTTGACCCGTTACAAATTTTAACCTAAATGCAGTTAACTTGTATCAAACAATCTATTTACCAACTTTTAACCTATAAAATCAAATTTAAGTTCCACAAAAAACCTGAAACAATTTTCATTTGAAAAATATGATTTGTTGTTGATTTTTTAAATTCACCAAGTATTTTGAAATACATACTAAAATAATAATATGTTAATATTTATATTTATTAATATGTATAGATATTATAGAAATATAGTGTAAAAGGAAAGTGAATCATTATTGATTTATTACATATTTTAGGGTATATTAGTTTTAGAGGGAAAAAAATTATAAGAATTAACTAAAATATGAAAAGTGTCCATATTTATTTTACTTTATTAGAATAGATAGATACATTACAGAAGTGTTCCAACACAAAATGTTTTGGATTAGAAATGAAAACTACAATAACATATTAACTTGCATATGCAATAATGTAAATATTAAATGTGTTGAAAATGTCATTATGCAACAAGCGTTACAATAGGATCCTAAGTTACCTCGCTATGCCATTCTTGTCTTTTGGATTCGTATCGCTTGATCGCACTTGTCATCTTTTAACTCGTTATCTGTCGGGTTTGGATCAGGAAATCACATAAAGTCATTAAGGCACTTATTTGTAGTAGGGAGTGTTGGATGTGCCCAACATTTTCATACTTAACTAAAACTAGTATAGTTACCCACGCTTCACGGCAGGGCTAAAAGTGTTTGGCGTTTTATTTTTGTATATGTTCCGGTTGCTTATTTTTTGTTTGGTAAAGAGAAGAAGCAACAAATTTTATTAGCGGTAATCTATTTAGAGAGTTGTAAACTTTGGTTTATTTGTTAGTTGGCACACAAAAACCTTCAACTTTAGAAAGTAATTAACAAATGGCTTGTTTGGAAACTCTTGAAGACTTAATGATATGTAAGTGTGGAAAAGTTGAAATTTGATATTTTGATTAATAGTTATTTATGTGAGTGATTGAATCTTTGTTTTTTTACACACGCACACACACACATATATATATATATATATATATATATATATATATATATATATATATATATGTGTGTGTGCATGTATAATGAAATTTAGAAGTTAGTAATTCAAATTATGATATATCTGATATATAATAGTTATATCAATTATTTGACTACTGACATTTCTAATTTTTACTTTTGCTTTCATAAACAATTCAACTTCCATGATCATGTTATTGATTTACATTTGATTTCCAATCGATTTTCACAAAAATGATTATAAGCGAAATGAGGTAATGAGTAAGTGAATCTATGAAAGTATTTCGGACAACATAACTGAAAGCTAAAAATATCATTTGTTAAATGCAATTATTTATTACTATCAATTAATGAACTATAGTTTGGATTATTAATCATTTAAATAATTATGGATTAACAAAATGATTACATAAAAGTTGAGTTTTGGCATATTTGGAATTAACTAGTAGATAGCATGTTCTTCGTAGTGGGTGTAAAATATGACAACTACTGTTTGTTATAGGAATTTAAAGTGTTATAGTTTCTGTCACATGATGCGACGAAAACGTTAAATCATACTATTTTATCTCTTTAAAAAATTGTAATCACTTAAAATAAATCAAGTGTTCTTCTATATGAATAAAATCTTGTAAAACTCTTAAAATAAAAAAAATTCTAGCGTGCCCCTCCTAATTAGTTTATAATATAGTATAGTTAAAAGTTCACGTCCTATATAACATTAATTCCTAACTAGCTTTAATAGCCTTATAAATTGATTTTGTTTATATTAGAACAAATTTTAACTTCCTTTTTCACTTGGTCCAATCCTATGTTAAAATGAAGTTATAATAGCTTACGTTGGATGGTTAATGAAGAGGTATGCACCCGCCTTAACATCGAGCGGGGCGGGTCAACCCACAAGATATAGACAAGAGGCTTGAAATCAGGATGTTATGAAGACACAAAGCCAAAACCTATGCGCATGGCGCATATCACATATGCTCACGCATATCACATATGCTCACGCATCACATATGCTCACGCGTATCACATATGCTCACACATCATATATGCTCACGCATTTCACATCTGCGCGTGGCGCATCTGCGTGTGGCGCATATCACATATGCTCACGCATCATATATGCTCACGCATATCACATCTGCGCGTGGCGCATATCACATATGCTCACGCATATTACATATGCTTGCGCATATCACATCTGCGCATGAAACATCTGCGCGTGAGAATAAAGAGAAGACTTCGCGCATCCCCAGGATAGGCGCATATCACACATGCACATAATCAACCACGTCCTTATCCAAATCAGGATAAGGACAACCATGATTGTGCTCATCAGACAACCTTCCAGAATGTATCCTTTAAGGAATAAAGAATATGCTGATGTTGACAGCTGCCAATGAAAGGTGGACAACTCAGCAAAACCCATGTGCTACCACGTGATTGCACATGGGTCAGGTAAAATACCTTGGTCAGAGAATAATCAATGAAAAAGCACCAGGTGTCCTAAGGACACGTGGCGCGAAGCAATAGGAGGAGGCCAAAAAGGCCCTAATTGGGTCTGAGCCCAATCATTGGAAACCCTAACACTATAAATACCACACCACCTCCACAAGGGGAAGTAAGCAAGAAAATACATTCTAAATCCTTACTCACTTTCAGATTATTATTATCTTCTCCTACAATATCTTATTCTCACACCGGAGGGTTACCCCAAAGATGACCCATCTGTCCCTTTCTGAGGGGTAAGTTCACGGTGCTGCTCGTTTTGTAGGTGGAAGAATTCATACTCCGGAGAACCATCGGTGATATAGCACACTCATACCCGAGGAAGGTTGATCGTCTACTAGCAAGTCGATCCACGTTTCTTCATTGGCGCCATCACCTGTTACAACGGCAACAAAACCACTATCTCATCAGTTCTCTCTGAAAATCTTCACCATGGTTTCCGGTGTTCGAAACAGCGATCAAGTTCTGGAGGATAATGAGCTTGAGGATGTTAATGAGGGACAACAGTTTCTGAGGGCGCCGCGTGATACTGCGCGCACCACCAGTAACCATCCCTTCATCACAACACCTCATAGCCAGACTGAAACTCCTCCAGACGATCTCACGTTCCAAAATCTGACTGATGCAAAACAAAAAGGACCAATGGGTCCGGAAGTTGAAACCAATGACCCTAAAGAATGGCTCATAAACGAACAACGGCGTTTAATGGACAAATACAATGAGCTGGTCAAACACAGAAAGTTAGCCGACTTAACACAAAGGCTCGCATTTGATAAACAAACCATTCAGGGAACAACAAAAAGGGCGCGCGCGCCGGAAGATGGTCACTCTGTTCACACCGAACACGCTGATATTAGTGATGTGGAAGAGGTGCACAGCATGAGGAAGACGCGAGATACTCATGCAGGAGGGTCACAGCTCCGCGCGCACATGAACATAGCGCCTGGAACCAAAGCCGATCTGGATCTATACACACCGTACAACCCACCAGCGAGAGGGCAAGTGGACGTAACCACACCATATAGGCCAGCCATCTTGGTGAAGCATTCAAAATTCACTGAGCGCATCGCGAAGGCTCCCATTCAACACAAAACCAAGATGCCAAGTGGTTTGGGCAAGTACGATGGCACAACAGATCAAGACGATTTCTTACAAGGCTTTTACAACACTGGAAACCTAGAAAGCTGGACGATGCCAACATGGTGTCACATGTTTGCTCGCTGCCTCACGGGCGCAGCGCGTGTCTGGTTCGAAAGCTTGCCGACTGCACAAATCGATGGGTTCGAAGAGTTATTGGAGAAGTTCCAGGCTCACTTTGTACAGCAGCGCAGACACACGCGCGACCCTGATGACATCATGCACTGCGTGCGCAGGAATGATGAAACCATTGAAGACTACATAACCCGTTTCAATCAGGAATCTCTTGCAATTGGAGGTATCACTGAGCAACTCTTGCGCGTGGCCTTTATACAAGGTGCGCGCAGTGATCAACTCCGCAGAGCTCTCGTGAGCAGAGATGGCATGCCAACCACTTGGGCTAAGCTTATGGAAGCATCGCGAGTCTTCGCGCGAAATGAAAAACAAATTGCCCAGGACAGAGCAAGAGATAGAGGACATCAAACAGAAGCACCACGCAACAATGAAAGGAGGGGCAAACAAAACTCCGTATGGTCCAGGTTGCAACAAACCAGTTATTCTCTCGCAGAAAAGCAGGCGCAACAAAGTTCACCCCAGCCCCAAAAAGACATTCGTAATCGCGGAGAAGGTGACAAGAGGGAAGGCGGCAGAGAGCCTAACAGACCTCTACCAAGAATATGGACTCCCCTCACCAAAACGCCTTCACAAGTGTTAAGCACAGAGAATGTCCAGTTTAAAAGCCCCAAGCCATTACTCCATAAGGGACCACCAAACAGTGGCAAGTATTGTGAGTTTCACAAGTCCACAGGGCACAACACCGATGCATGCCACCATTTGAAGGATGCGATTGAAAGAGATGTGAAATCAGGCAAGTTGGCTCACCTGGTGAAAAACCCAAGACCTGAGAATGAACAACCAGATGGAGCCTCAGCCAGTAAAAAATTCAAAAGAATCTGTGTAGCTGAAGGAGGAAGGCAAGGGCAAAGTTCGAGGAAGAAAAGCGCGCAAGTCCAAGGGGATTGGCGGAGGCAACAAGTAATCTTCCCAAGAATCAGAGGAGGCCCGTCTATCAGCAGTCCTCTAGTCATCACTACACACATCGCTCATTATGAGGTGTCAAAAGTCCTGGTGGACACCGGCAGTGAATCAGACATCATGTATGAGCAATGTTTCAGGAAGTTGGATCCAGCAGACCAAGCAAGGCTCGAAATTGTGAATGCACCAATCTCGGGTGTCTCAAATGAAATTATTCACCCCCTAGGTCAGATACAATTCGAACTAACTATGGGGGATGAGAAACACAAGCGAGCTGAAATTGTCAACTTCTTGGTCTTGCCCACCACTTCATGCCATAATATGATCTTGGGTAGAGGAACGATTGCCCAATTCAATGCCATACCGTCACCAGCGCACGGCGCGTTGGGGTTCCCAACACCAACAGGAGTAACATTTGTATACCGAGATCATTTGTGCGCAGTAACAAGTATACCGCGAGAAGGGAGAATGAAGCTTCCAATGGCAAACAACGCGCCAGAGGAATGGATTCTCAACCCAAAATTCCCAGAACAAACAATCACAATTGGAGCTACGATATCAGACGACACAAGGTTGAGAATGAAAAGATTGCTCACAACGTATATGTCGGTCTTCGTGTGGCAACATTCTGATATGACTGGGGTTCCGCTAGACCTGGCGCAGCATTCTCTCAACACATTCAAGTCTGTAGAGCCAATTGCTCAAAAGAAAAGAGTCATGGGGGATGAGAAGGCAAAGGCCATGAATGAGCAAGTAGAAGATCTACTGCGCGCAAATATCATCCGCCCAATACGATACCAAACATGGGTAGCCAATCCTGTGATGGTAAAGAAGAGCAATGGGTCATGGAGAATGTGCATTGATTTCAAGGACCTCAACAAAGCGTGTCCAAAAGATTGTTACCCCCTCCCAAACATTGACGCGAAGGTAGACTCTGTGGCGCCATTTAAGCTCAAGTGTTTCCTGGATGCCTATAAGGGCTATCACCAAATTCAAATGGCACCACAAGATGAGGACAAGACAGCCTTCAGAACTGACAAGGGTGTTTTCTGTTACACAAAAATGCCCTTTGGTTTGAAGAATGCAGGAGCCACTTACCAAAGACTCATGGATGCGGTTTTCAGCGAGCAAATTGGAAGAAACTTAGAAGTCTACGTGGATGATTTGGTGATTAAAAGCAGGGAGGAAAAACAAATGCTCAAAGACATCGAAGAAACCCTTTGGCGCCTAAAGGAAGTAAACATGAAGCTCAACCCGAGCAAATGCACATTCGGCGTAGAATGGTCACCAAGGATGGTTTCAAGGTGAACCCAGAGAAGGTGGAGGCTATCCTTGACATGCCCTCACCATCCACCATGAAGGAAGTTCAAAAGTTGAATGGTAGATTGGTATCAATTAACAGGTTCCTAGCGAACCATGCAAGCAAATCTACCCCATTCGTTAACACATTGAGAAATTGCTTAAAGAAAAGCCAATTCAAGTGGACGCCTGAGGCCGAGCAAGCTTTCAGTGAGATAAAAGAATGTCTGATAAATCTGCCTGCGCTCACAGCTCCACTACCTGGCGAAACTCTAACGTTGTACCTATCAGCAGGAGAGCGCGCCATTGGCGCAGTGTTGTTGGTGGATCGCAAGGGAATCCAAACACCAATCTATTATGTAAGTCGGGTGCTGACAGATCCTGAGACGCGCTACTCCATCATAGAAAAGTTAGTTTTATCACTAACACATGCGTCGCGCAAGCTTCACAGATATTTCAATGGTCATCCTATTGAAGTCCTGACTGGTTACAACATCCAGCAAGTCTTGCGGCATCCCGCGCTCTCAGGAAGGCTGACAAAATGGGCGCTGGAATTAGGAGAGCACACGATCGCCTATAAGCCTCGTCCAGCAATCAAGGGACAAGTCTTAGCTGATTTCATCGCAGAAATCCCTGAAGGAAAAATTGAAGAGGCTCAGCGCGAATTAGACCCTCCGCAAGCCAATAATGAAGAAAACGTTTGGAGATTATTCACTGACGGAGCTTCAAACAACGAAGGGTCCGGCGCAGGCCTCAAACTGGTGGATCCAGAAAATCATGAGTATACTTACACAATCAGGTTAGATTTCAAAAGCACCAACAATGAAGATGAGTATGAAGCCCTGCTGGCTGGTCTGCGCATCGCGCACAAGTTCGGAGTTAAAAAGCTAGAGGCCCATGTCGATTCATACTTGGTAGCAGCACAGGTCAATGGCCTTTATGATGCCAAGGAGAACACCATGCCTCTGTATCTAGAGCAGGCGAAAAAACTCATCGAGCAATTTGACTTCTTCAGAATCATACATATTCCGCGCAGTGAAAACAAGTCTGCCGACGCGCTGAGCAAGATGGCATCAACCAGCTTCGATCACTTTGGCAAAGATGTCAGGGTGGAAGTAATGAGCAACCCGTCGGTGGGAGCGAATTCTGTCCTAGTAATTCATACAACACCTTCATCATGGATAACTCCATTAATGGAATTCTTGAAGGAGGGAAAGATACCGGACGATCGCGCACAGGCGAGGAAGATAAGACACAAGTCGCAGAACTACGAATTGCTTGATGGTACGTTATATCGACGCTCTTATCTTGGACCGCTCATGAAATGCCTAGATGCTGAGGAAGCAAGCTATGTGATCAAAGAGATACACGAAGGAATCTGTGGAATACATGCTGTCCCGCGCATGGTGGTTGCCAAGGCAATGAACGCAGGTTACTATTGGCCAGGCATGTACTTGGACGCGTTAAAAGAGATCCAAAAATGCAAAGCGTGTCAGAGCTATGCGCCAAACACCATGCGGCCAAAGAACAACTTGATTCCGGTGACCTCCGCATGGCCTTTCCACAAATGGGCAATCGATATTGTGGGTCCCTTACCACAAGCGCAAGGGCGAGTAAAGTTTTTGGTAGTGGCAGTAGACTATTTCACAAAATGGGTTGAAGCCAAGCCACTAGCAAAAATCACAGCCGAGGCAATGAAGCAATTTATTTGGAGCCACATCATATGCCGTTTTGGCCTGCCAATGGAAATTGTGAGCGACAATGGCAAACAATTCACTGACAGGAAGATATCTAGTTGGCTCAAGGAATTGCGCATCAACCAAGTCTTCACTTCAGTATACCACCCTCAAGGGAATGGCCAAGTGGAGCGCGCGAACCAAAGCTTGCTGAATGGGCTGAAGAAAAGGTTGGAGGGAGAATCCCATTCATAGGTCGAGGAGCTACCTAATGTCCTGTGGGCGCACAGGACATTAAGCAAAACCAGCAATGGCGAATCCCCGTTCAGCCTAACCAATGGAACGGAGGCTATGATTCCAGCAGAGATTGGATGCCCATCCTATAGAGTGCTCATGATGAGTAAAAAAGACAACGAACGCGAAAGGAGGTTGGATCTCAACTTACTTGAAGGGCGCAGAGAGGTGGCTATCATCAGTGAAGCCAAATACAAGAAAAAACTAGAAAAATATTACAATCAGCGCGTGAAAGAATGCCACTTCAAGAAGAATGATTTTGTCCTTCGGAACAATGAAGCTAGTCGCGCAATACCCCCGGGAAAGATGTCTCCCAACTGGGAGGGACCTTATCAAGTCTCGGAAGAATTGGGAAAAGGCGCATACGCTTTAAAAGATTTGAATGACAAGAAGATCCCGCGCACATGGAACGCAGCACAGCTTAGAAAATGTTTCATGTAAAAGTTGTCAAGTTTGTAATCAAGGCCCTTTAAGCCATTATGAATAATGATACGCGCTAATTTCTCTTAATGTGTGTTCTATTACCTTTTGCATACATGTTTCACACTTCCCTTTATTAATTTTGAGCAATATAACAACATTGTATTGACATCAAACTAAAAATAAAACGAAGCAAAACATACATGCGCGAGCTTCAAGCTCAAACGCGTTAACGAGTTTTAACTCTAAAACGTCAGGGCCTTAGCCCAATAATATGAGCCTTAGCTCAGGGCCTTAGCCCAATAATATGAGCCTTAGCTCAAATTACTCAACATCCATCCTACATCCTGCGCAGCTAAACCATAAAAATACCTAAGCACAGCTAAGGCAAAGCACATGCCAAAACATAGTTGTTAAGGTCTTAGGTCGAGGTCGCGCATGGGATTGCAATGGATATCAGAGTAACACATACTGACACGTAAAGGCTAAAAAACTCATTCATAATTCCCTATAATAAATGCGCGATAACGTCGCGCAAAAGAGGAATAATGAAATGCCAAGGCAGGTGTCAGCATATTCAGAATATTGCAAAATAACTTGAAATATGACAAGGATTAAGTAAAATAATTTCCTTACAACCTTATTCAAGTTTCAATGTGCAAGCATATCTTATATTCAACAAGCAAACACATGCAATATAAAGAGATGAATTGGGAATGCGCAAGATGCGAATAAGGGAAAAACAAAATTTCATTCCAAAACATAGAAGTTTACAAATTTACAAAATGATGAGATAAAAACTACAAACAAAAAAAAAACATGAAGGGCTTTTCAAGTCTCTATATCAACATCGGCCTCTTCATCGTCCTCATCATTAGCTCCTCCCTCAGCATCTGGCGCAGCCCGCTCCTCGTCATCTCCAAACTTACCATAATCAAGCTGTTCGTCTTGAATGGAGTCGTCTTCTATCACGATAGTGTCAGGAGTAGGTCCTTTGGCCACGCCAGAACCGCTAGCAGAGGCAGAATTGCCCGCGCCATCATCGCTGCCACCAGTCCCTTCACATTCGTCAAGTAATTTCTTTAGCGCGCCAAGATCGGGCTGGTCAGCAAGCGCGGCTATCTGCAAATCACAAGGAAAAGTATGAGTACAAAAGATTAGGAAAATAAGTCAAGGTAAACTCATTAAGGTTAAAATACCTGCTCAAGGATGGGAATCGGAGTATTCAAGTACTTCTCCCCCACCTCGGCCATGTCAGCGCAGACAACGTCGAGCTGATAAGGGTAGTCGGATGGGTTCTTCTTCAGCATGCTATATTCATAGCCATCCTTAAACCCTTCAGCTCGACCCACCAAGCGCGACGCAACATTGCAATCCATCACAAGGGTCTGAAACTCGTCTAAGTATTTCATCGCATAAGCGCAACGAGTCACACCCTGTGAAACTAGCCATTGGCGATCCTGCGCGAGGGAAGAAAAAGACGTCTCAAGAGCAGGAATCTGAGAGTTTAACAACTCAACAGTTTCCTTGGTCTGTTTTAGCTCTACTCTGTCGGACGCTGCTGCCGCCAATGCCACATTCCTTTCCGCTAGCGCAGCATCGAGCTCTCTTCTGTTAGACGCTGTTGCCGCCAGGGCTTCATCCTTTTCTGCTCGCGCAGCTTCGAGCTCTTTCTTCAGGCGCGCAACCTCACTCTCTAATAAAGATTTGTCAGTGTTAGCCTGCACAAGAGTTTGATCACGCGCCTCTGCCTCCAACTCCAAGTCACGCGCTCGGCGCGCGTACCTGGCCGCACCCGCCTCTGCCGCCTGCAGCTTCTCCCGCGCAGCCTGCAGCTCATGCCCGCGCTTCACAAAGGCAGCGTTGGTACTTGCTCGGTTCTCGCTAAGTTCTGCTTGGAGTTTCTCAGCTCTCTCTCGAGCGTTAGAAAGATTCCAAGCAGAAATCTTAGCCTCTTGCATGGCCTCCGCAAGGGCATCACGCACTTTTATATAATCATTGCGAAGCTCTTGGGAGGCAGCAAAGAACGCAGACCCAGCAAAAAGGTGGTCGTTGAGCAAGTCCACGCGAGCGCGGTCCTCCTGAAACCTCCTTTCAGCCGGAGGCACAGAGTGAGCCCAGAAGTCTTCACACACGCCCATAGATTGAAATGAGCTATCCTCAGTAATATTCCATCTCGGGCGGTATATGTGATCGGCTTCCTGCAAACACAAAGCAACGCAAAAGCAACGTTTTAGTCATCTAAACACTAATCTGGAAGTCCGCACAGCGGAGAAAAACAAACTTATACCTGCGAGAGTCGGCAGAAAAGTCAGCGCCAGCCCCACGAGAAGAAGGCTGCGCCACGAAATCTCGTGGCGCTACAGGGCTTGCGCGGCCGCCATCGGAATCTTCAAAATTGACCTCCTCATCATCCTCTGTAACAGGTCTTTTCTCCTGCGACTTGGAAAAATCAAAAACAGTCTCGCGAGGAGGGCTGCGCGCAGGAGGAGGTGAGGGAGGCCTTGACACCGCTAGATCAGCGCGTAAAATAGTCTCATGCTCCTTAGTAATCCCAAAGAGAGGAGATTCAGTGCTTGTCGCAGGAGCAGAACTAACAGTGCCGCCAGCAGCTTGTGTGCCAGCTATAATTCCTATGAAAAAACCAACAAGGAGAAATGATTCATGACTTGATCTAAAGGAAAAAATCAGAAAATCAAAGCGCAATAAATACCTTGGCGCACCGCCGTCCGTGTATTGAGCATCGCCATGAAGTCCATTTTCCCCCTTTTCGAGGGTAAAACAGGGGACTTCAAAGCAACCTTCGGCGCAGCCTCGGTACCTTGCTGCGCCTGAGGTTGGGCCACCAGAGTCGCCGGCTCTACAAACATTTGAGTGAACAAAGCTTCATTAATAACTCTATCGGAATCACGCTCATAAAACCACAAAATATAAACAAAGTATACCTATTGGAGAAGATGAAACAGCAGGCGCAGCGCCGCTTTCCTTGTCCGCCGCGCGAAGAGATGAGGTGGCAGCACCATACCTCTTGTGGACGAGAGGATTGCCCACACCGCGAGGCAAAGAAGACGAGGAAAACTTGGAGGTAAACCCCTTGGTTTTCTCAAGTTCCTTCGCTTTGGTAGGAGGATTCTGGGCAACAGAGACATCATTTTTCTTCTGTTTTTTACTGGCCCCTGCGCCAGTTTTGCCTTTAGCTTTGCGCTTGAGTTGGGGCGCCTCAGCTTCTTCCTCCTCCACCCCCTCTTCCGCAAGCTCCAGCTCATAATTCTCGAGCGCATCTACAATACGTGCAACAGAAATGTTAACCAAACTTGGTATTCTAAAGGCATAAGCATAAGTACAAAGGCTTACCAGGCGCATCGCTGTCAAAGCAAAATTCTAAATCGACAGGGATGAACATATCATCGAAGCGATCGGGGAAAGCAACTTCCCCAGCGCTCAGCGCGACAGAGCCGCCCTCCATATGCTCGTCATAGGCGGCATGGACGTATTCCTTGCTTACTGCATAAAACAAGACAAATGATATCAGCAAAGCGAATTATATTCGCGCTGAAATAATGCAATGAGCTAAATAACTCACCTAAGCCATCAACTTGGATGACAGGCTCAGTCGCGCTGTCGGTCCACCTCTTGCTCATACCAACCCCCACCAGCGCCTCCTCGCAAATATTCTTGGCGGGGGATGGTTCAGCAGTTAACTTGTTAACCCATGCGCCCGTTGGGTTTTTAAGAACATTCTCATCCGCGGGCGCAGAAGTGATCGCGCGCATGGTCATGCGGATGGGAATCACACCAGCCTTAATATAAAAAAATTTCTCAGACCAGTCATGAAGGTTTTTGAAGGAAACAGTGCAGCACTAAACCTGCTGACTGCGAGGTATGAATGAGAACCAAGAATCTTGGATTTTTGGCTTGTAAAAATATTGAAAGCGCCGAGGGGTGGGCTCCTCGCGCTGAGCTTTGCACATGAACTCAAAATGAGTCATGCGCACTAGTCCACAAGGATGGACTTGGGATATGTGAATCCCATAAAACTGAATGAGCGCACCCATAAACCTTGTCATCAGGAGACGAAGGTTACAGTGAGTGAAAAAGTGGGAGTATAAAGAGATATAGCCGGTGGGCGGATCTGCCGCCGTTTGCCCGGCCGCCGGGAGCAGACAGCTGTACTCAGGGAGAAAACCCTGAGAGGCGATGAGATTGTCGAAATCAGACTGTTTCAATTTGCAAGGAATCTCATCCCATCTCTTCACTGTTTTGCTCTTCCCCACCTCCTCCGACGAGGCCTCGGCAGCCCGTTTACCCTTGCCGGTCTTCTTCAAAGTGGACATAACTAATGATTTTACACGGCATTTGCTGGGGGAAATTGTGGTGTCTGGGTTATCAGACATACAACTGTGAATTAAACAGCGGTTACTTTAAGCACAGAAATCTGGAAGCAAAAGACAAAGGCTCTTAATCGGAATAAAAATCGAAGGAGAAAGAGCTCTGAAATAACAATGAAGATGAAGGAAAACCACTCAAAAGGCTTGCTTTTATAGGCCCAGGAGAGAGAAATAAACAGGTACTGATCAGAGTTCACGTGCCCCCACTCGCAGGTGCAGGCCAACATGAGCGCGACACGTGTTCCTGACACTGTAAAAGGAGACATGAAAGGCCACTGTAGCACCTCGAGCACACGAAAAGTCTGACACATAACGTCTCCATCTCTGACGCATGTCAGCACCAACCAACCACGTACATGGACGATTCATTTCAACCAAAAGGATAGAATTTCGCGCAACGCACATATGAGAAACAAAAAAGAAAAGACAAACCCTATTAAAAGAGCAAACTATTAAGTCTAATATCTATCTTACCTCGCTCGCGCGAGACAAGACACACATTAGACTGGGGGGGCTTGAAGAGGTATGCACCCGCCTTAACATCGAGCGGGGCGGGTCAACCCACAAGATATAGACAAGAGGCTTGAAATCAGGATGTTATGAAGACACAAAGCCAAAACCTATGCGCATGGCGCATATCACATATGCTCACGCATCACATATGCTCACGCGTATCACATATGCTCACGCATCATATATGCTCACGCATTTCACATCTGCGCGTGGCGCATCTGCGTGTGGCGCATATCACATATGCTCACGCATCATATATGCTCACGCATATCACATCTGCGCGTGGCGCATATCACATATGCTCACGCATATTACATATGCTTGCGCATATCACATCTGCGCATGAAACATCTGCGCGTGAGAATAAAGAGAAGACTTCGCGCATCCCCAGGATAGGCGCATATCACACATGCACATAATCAACCACGTCCTTATCCAAATCAGGATAAGGACAACCATGATTGTGCTCATCAGACAACCTTCCAGAACGTATCCTTTAAGGAATAAAGAATACGCTGATGTTGACAGCTGCCAATGAAAGGTGGACAACTCAGCAAAACCCATGTGCTACCACGTGATTGCACATGGGTCAGGTGAAATACCTTGGTCAGAGAATAATCAATGAAAAAGCACCAGGTGTCCTAAGGACACGTGGCGCGAAGCAATAGGAGGAGGCCAAAAAGGCCCTAATTGGGTCTGAGCCCAATCATTGGAAACCCTAACACTATAAATACCACACCACCTCCACAAGGGGAGGTAAGCAAGAAAATACATTCTAAATCCTTACTCACTTTCAGATTATTATTATCTTCTCCTACAATATCTTATTCTCACACCGGAGGGTTACCTCAAAGAGGACCCCTCTGTCCCTTTCTGAGGGGTAAGTTCACGGTGCTGCTCGTTTTGTAGGTGGAAGAATTCATACTCCGGAGAACCATCGGTGATATAGCACACTCATACCCGAGGAAGGTTGATCGTCTACTAGCAAGTCGATCCACGTTTCTTCAGTTAATTACATGAAGAATGAAATCAAACCTACCCTCAACAATTTATAAATAAAACATATATATTTCGTCATCTCATATAAAATAATAAAAGGTAGGAAATAAGAAAAAGTAGGATGGGTTCAAGTAGGTGTAAAGTGAGGTGTAGGTAATAAAGTATGGATGGCACAAAGTGTGATTCTTTTGAACAACTTTTAGGTCAATAATTAATATAGTAATTAGCTAACCTTCCTAAATTCTTCTATATTTGCATTAATTTACTACTGATATTTAGCTAATATAATAATATTGATGTTAACAACATCCCACAGTTTTTTAACCTTTGTTTTGCGGTGCACTTTGTACATAGTTTCTACGATTAAAAATTATTTAGAGCTTATCATACAATATCTAATGTATATTATATAATTAACTAACGTTACTTTTAACTTTAATAAGTTGAATAAAGCTTTGTCTTTTAAAGAGGTGTGGGTTCAAGTTATCTTGTTGTTAATAAAGATGCATGTAAATTAATAATATATAGATTAGAGAGTGTGTAAGTTTTCACTTCAAAAAAATAAAAATTTAAAAACTAATTCTATTGCTAGAAATATATATTTTTAAAAGGCTTGATTTGTATGCAGTTATAGATTGATCATCGACGCATAAATAATATCTCAAAAGGGATAAAAAAATATATTAATGCATGACGATCATCGTTAAAACTTGAATCTTATTGACAAAAAAAACAAAAAAAAAAACACTTTGGCTTTCAAGCATGTGCTGAAAACTGTTGATGGATCTTCGAACAAGATCTAAGCATATATAAAAATTTTATTTTTGTCTTAAGGGGTGGGGGTGGTTTAAAAACCATCACTTGCTCTCACCAATACAAGTGTGTCACCTTACCCCACCACTGTCCATCACTAGTGATGGAATTTTGGTGGGGTGGTGGTGTGGTGTGATGGAAATTTTTTTTTTGATATTTTTTTACAACTTAAAAATTAAAAACAATAGTAAATTAAAAAAAATAAATGTTACATTAAACAATCTACTCCTCGTCCGAATTCGGAAATTCCAAACCTAAAGAACCTACAAGTTCAACTAGATCATATCTCAACCGATGGTGAATATCTTCGTTCCACAAGTCTGATTGCACGTTCTCAGGAACGGGAACTTGAGTAGTTGGATCCGGCACCCAATCTGGAGAAATTGCACGTCCGTCTTCTTTTATTAGCATATTGTGCAATATGATGCATGCATATAATATGCTAGAGATCATGGGTTTTTTCATTGCACGAACCGGTCGACTAAATATGCACCATCTACCCTTTAAGACACCGAAATCTCTCTCGACATATTTTCTTGTCGATTCTTGCAACTTCTTGAACGCCTTTTCCTTGACCTCGACAGGAAACGAAAAGGCTTTCACAAAAACAGACCATGTGTATAGCCCCGAACCCGGTAGCCTTACTTTAGCGTCGGATTTACTCATAAACACAGTTCTTACAAATCAGAGTTCATTAAAACTTTCGCGGAAACGTTTACTTGAAGCATTCGTTACAAAACATTCAATCTCTTCTTTGATATTATAAAACAAATCATTATATTTAAAACATCTTTTCTTCCATCTTAAGATGCCAGCCGTTCAATCCATGCCATGTGCCATCCTCATGCTAGTTCTTTGGTCTGATCACCTGCGTGCATACTAAAAGTCAGCTACGCTGAGTGAGTTCTAGTTAATCGGACGCCATACAATACATACACATACATACATATCCGAAGATACATATCCATACTTAACTAGTTACCCTTCTGTTCTACATACATACTTACTACCATACATACATACATATCTACAATCACTAACCTCAGTCTACCGAGAGTACGTTCATAGTCCGCCGTCTATACCTGTACTCAAGGTCGTGAACACGTAAAAGGTCCGCAGTCCTTACCTATGTTCATCATTCAGGGTACGTGCAAGGTCCGCGGTCCTTCCCTATACCATCCTACATCCACAACACGTACAAGGTCCACAGTCCTTCCCTATGTTGCAACCTAATTCATAGCACGTACGAGGTCCGCAGTCCTCCCCTATGCTACCACAGCACGTATAAGGTCCACAGTCCTTTCCTATGCTGATGCCTCTCTATAATACGTATAAGGTCCGCAGTCCTTAACTACGTTGTCGTCTATGATCTGTAACACGTATAAGGCCCACCGTCCCTATCTACGTTTACATCTATCATCTACATTACGTATAAGGCCCGCAGTCCTTAACTACGCCATCACCAGCCGAGTCTATGTCCGACAGAAGCTAGAGGGATTTGCCATCCTAACTTACTATGTCGAACGTAGAACTCACATACCATTCGTGTACCTGTATACACATACTTCACATATACAATAATTACATTATAGCATAAGAACACTCTGGGCGTTCTTTACATCATTCATTTAACAACCATACCCCTTGTCGATACGTTCAATATCCGAAGATCGTTCACGCCCCGACAAGTATTCATTTGTAATGTTCATACATCTTCGATATATAATATTCGTACCTTTATTTTTAACCTGACAGTACGCGCAATATCCGAAGATCGTTCGCGTACCGACAAGCAATCATTCATATCCATCACATATATCACATATGGCATACACTTATCACTTAGGATAAATGTATTAACAACACATCGAGTATGCACACAGCCCCGAAAACATAACAAGGAATGGGGCTAGAAACTCACCTGAACTCTGCTTCTTCCTCCGATAGTTGTAAATCCCTTCTTTAACTGAGCTCGGCTGACTGTATAAGTTACACGTATCAATACTCGCCTGATCTAATCTGGTGGCCTAGTATTAGCTTACTTTTACTTATCGTTTTTAATCTATTTTCTAGTCGAACTTGGCTTTAGGCGAAGTTGTCATCAGGCGAACTTAGCTTTAGGTGAAGTTGTCATCAGGCGAACTTAGCTTTAGGCGAAGTTGTCATCAGGCGAACTTAGCTTTAGGCGAAGTTGTCATCAGGCGAACTTAGCTTTAGGCGAAGTTAACCTTAGGCGAACTTAGCTTTGCAGGCGAAGTTCATCAGGCGAACTTAGCTTTAGGCGAAGTTGTCATCAGGCGAACTTAGCTTTAGGCGAAGTTGTCATCAGGCGAACTTAGCTTTAGGCGAAGTTGTCATCAGGCGAACTTAGCTTTAGGCGAAGTTAAACTTAGGCGAACTTAGCTTTGCAGGCGAAGTTCATCAGGCGAACTTAGCTTGTAGGCGAAGTTGTCGGCTGCAGCTACTGTTCGTTCTTAAATCCTTCGTTTCTTAACCAAATAACTCGATTTAGGTATCCACGGAATCGTCTGACCAGCGCCTACAAACCCCAACCATCAAATCGACCTAACATCGATTTTTAAAGGGTGCGATTTAGGCATATAGGTTACGGGTTCTTTTATCAATCGATTAACCCATCAAATCATAACCATTTTCAGTAAATTCAGCTTTGTTGGATTCGTTTTTACCACACAAACACAGATCTATCATTTCAATACTAATCCAAACCTAAACGAACAAGTTCTCGATATAAACGTACCGTAAATGAGTCGAACTACGAACACGAGCTGGTCTTGTTGCTTTGGTTCGTCACGACGATCTAGCACCAACGAGCTCGGGTCCTCGCCTTTGGATCTTGGTTCGGGTTGTGTGTGTTTTGGGTGTATGTAGAGATTAGGATGGATAAATGGATGGAATGGAAATGATTGGGGTTTAAGGGGGTATTTATACTCTCTTAAGCCCATGGGCCGAAGGCCCATATTTCCTTTTGGTCCATATCTAATCCCATCTAATTATCCTACTAAGTCTTCATATTATGCTGTTCCACTAACTCGTTTATTTCACCCGACAAAATAATATATTAAATATTACTTTTAGAAATTTCGGGATGTTACACCATGTCGGGTAGATACCATCGACAAGAAAGTAGCCACGTCTGTAATATCTCCCGTTGACAAAATACGGACAGAAGGGTGCGGTACCATCTGTCACAATTTGAAACAACGGTGATGTGTATAGAACACTGATGTCGTTGTTTGAGCCAGGAACACTAAAATAAGAATGCTAAATCCATAAATCATTTGACACAACCGCTTTAAGTACGACACATGTCGCTAATTGACGAATAGCGGATGTACATTTTTGAAGCGCCGTAAAACTTCGTTTGCCCCTCGCGTCATAAGATTCTTGAAACCATTCTTCGCTTGCTTCGACGTCCACTACAATCTTTAAAAATAAAGATTTTGGCAAACGAAACCGATCCCTGAACGTCTCGTCATTGTATTTCGGCTCCTCCACAAAATAATCGTTCATTAGCACTTCGTGGGCATGTATACGATCACGATCCACCATTTTTTATTTGGACGGCTCGGGCCTTCAAGTTCGTTAGATAACAACGGGAACCATTCAACAATGTCATCGTTCGAAGACGAAGAGCTATCGGTGTCTAGCGGAAACGAGTTGCTCGGAAAATCCATATTTTTTTGTTTTGAATTAAAGTGGTGAAGAAATAGGTTTTTGTAGTAGAAGATTGAGAGTGTTTTGAGTTGGATTTGATTTTGAGTTGGATTGAAATGGTTGTTAATTTATATTGTTTAATTTTTTTTTTTAATTACCCAACCCCAACGGTCACCCCCCTCCCCAACGTTCAAATTTATTGGAATTCACCACGTGATGGCCATCACGGCCAGACCCCCATCACGCGTGATGGGGGGACTGGCGGCGGTGTTCGTGATGCCATCACGCGTGATGGCCGTGTATAACGGACCACCCCCACTCCCCTTATCTGTGGTCTTCTTAGGAAATAAGTGCTTTTAAAACCCATCATAATCTGGGAGTGATACTTCTAACGGTGATCCCTAGGTGAAACATCAGTCGCTAACCCATTAGTTATAAGTAATTGATCATCTATCAGTAATATCCATCGGTGAACAATCAATATTGAATATACCTCCAATCATCCATCCATAAGATTGTTCGTTAATTATCCGTCCGTGAAGTCTTTACCCACACTTGGATTTATCGAGGAACTTCACCTACAATTCTTATTGTTGAACCTAGCAAATAACTGATGGCAAGAAAGCAAACAACTGATGATACAAACATCATTAGTTCTCCATTATGGTGTTTTGTCAAACTACTACTCCGAACATCTGATCTTACAAACTGCTGGCATGAAAGAACTGATGGCATAACAACTTCTTAAGCAAACTATTGAAGATCCAAACAACTGAAGACTAACAACTGATGGCACAATCATCAGTTGTTTCAGCAAAGATCAGTAGTTAGCATATGATTCTTTTTATAGACAGTTGCTTGTATTAGTTTATCAGTAGTTTGTAACTGATTTGTTAGATATCACTCTCACCTTTAGCTCATCAGTAGTTTCACAAATGTATATAATGATGAAAAGAGTCTCTTTTTTCTTTAACACTTTACACATCACAACAAGTCACCTGATCAGTGTACTCTTGTACCAAAAAATCAGTGAATGAATGATGAGCCAAAGCTGAGAGGGAGCAATAGATTGTAATTCCTTCAATTATAATTAATGCAAAGTTATTCTTCCCAATGAAACCTCAAATAACTTTATGATTTCCGCTGCTTATTTGCTTTATCAATACTAAATAGTTCATAATTCAAGTATAGATTCAATTAATGTGACACTAATACGTTCAAAGGATTAGATCAGTTGTTTACTGTTTCATTAATTGTAATTGTGTTCATTAGCTTAGATTGAAATCTAGATCCCAACACTTATCTTCACTTATGGAAAAGATACAAATATATTCAATGAAAGTGCTTTAATTTATAGGGTAATAGTTAATATATTTATATTTTAAACTTTTAAGGTATTTTATGATGTATAACATCATATAGGGTTGGTTAGGTTCAAATAAAAAGTTTGATTTTTCTAAGAAGGCTAGGAAGAAGGGTATTTTAATCTTAACACTTTAATATCAAAATCCACTTACTTTAATCTCAAAACTTATTTAAATTAATTTCAAAAATCCACTTACATAAAACCCACTTACATCTTCACTCATCTCCTATAACCAACACCTCTCCACCGCCCACCGCTACCACCTCACCGGAAAAGTTTATGGAAATTTTGCCGGAAAAGTCATCGGAAAGTCACCGGAAAACAATCCCTGAGAAATTTCGCCGGAAAATCGCCGAAAAATTCACCGAAAAGTTGTCGGAAAAAAGTCATCGGAAAACAGGCGCCGAGAAAAACACAATGGAAAACACTTTGAAAAAAAATACAATAATAAAAACACAATTGTATGGCACAATGTAAAAAACACAATGGAAAAAAACACAATGAGAAAAAAAACACAATGATAAATACAATTGTATAACACAATTTTGTAAAACACAATTTCGGTAAAACACAATACGTAAAAAACCAACTAATTTTTTTAATTTTTATATAACAATATGGTACTCATATAAAAGATAAAATGACACTCGTTATTATGGTGAATTTGTGGTTCAATAAAAACATCGTAAAAAAAGTTATAGACGTTTTAAAATAATGGAGGAATTTGACATGTGGAGAGAGAAAGTCAACAAATGTGTTATTCCTTTTATGTCTTTCCTCTTATTTTCACACATGATTTCCACCTAAACTAATATCAACCATTCATGTTCAAAATCAATAGACAAAATTACTTTTTATCATTCCTACAAAAATTATACTTTTTATTATAACCTATAATAAAAACCTAACCTACATCATATATTCAATTAAGATGGTTAAAAGATATATCTCCCTATCATTCCGGACAAGCTACTCTTTAACCTTTAAATTTTGCTTATCCTTCCCACCCCGACGCTTCACAATTTATTTAAAGTAGTTCCATGTTTTTCAAAGAGTAGTGGTTTTAATGTACTTTATTTGGCCGAAGTAATGATTTATGTGGATAAGTATACATTTGAAAGCTAACCACCTTAGAGCATTCCTAATAAATTGTCTAAATTATGCGAGGAGGTTTTTTATTTTTTAAAGATGGTTAAAAGTGGTTATGAGAGGAGGAGAGAGAAAATGTTAATGTTCATGGTTAAATTTGGAGAAACACACTGTTCAACTCTTTAATTTTTTAATGTTTTTAAAAATGGTTGTGAGTGAATGAGAAAGAAAAGGTAATGATAAAAGTATAAAAAAATATTATTTAATTGAAAATAAGAGATAAAAAATGATGTTCTTAGTATAATTAGGCTGAGGGGTGTGGGGATTCAACGGGGGCGCTAGAGCCCCTCCGTTCGCGCCCCCAGGCGCTAACACCACACCACCGGGGAGCTAACGGGGCGCTAGCGCGAAAAAACATGCAGGCGTGAGCCTGTTAGCGGGAGAAGAGAGAGAGGAGCTTGTTGAATTTTAGAAAAAGAGCCGTTGGGCTCTTATTAAATTAAAAAAAAAAAATTCCTATATAATACCCCATTTCATCCCATTTTATACCACAACTTCAAACCTTCACCCAAAATCAATTCATCTTCTCAACTTTTTTTAAAAAAAATGGCTGGAAATTGGTACCCAAACCTTGATTCAGATTATATTGACGACGATTTATGGTCGTCACCGCACCAACCGATGTTTTATTCGGAGCCGCAAGAATCATCCGGCTTTCAACCATCCAACACACAACCGTCTCCTAACTTTGTTGTTCCGGAGACACAAGAATCACACGGTGAAGCTACGGGACCAAAAAGACGCGTCCACCGGAAAAAACAACTTGCAACGGACGGGTCGGGACCGGCTTCGACTCCGAGGACGAAACGGAAAGCCACTCCGTGGTCATCGGATGAGAAGGAAGCCTTGTGTCGGGCTTGGATAGTAATTTCTGAGGATCGGCGTTGCGGTAATTGTTTTAACGTTTTTAAAAATGATTTTTAATAAAAAAGTTAAATAAAAAAGTTAAATGGAAATCTAATTTATTTATTCATTTTGCAGCCGACTACCAAAAGAGCAAGATTTTTTGGACAAAGGTTAGAGAGACGTTCTACATGCTCGTTGGGAGTACAGAGCGGAACGCCGATATGATTTCGGGTCGGTGGTCCGAAATCAGAAAATTTGTCGGCTTGTTTACTAATCTTTTCAACAGGAACAGCGGTAGTATGAGACCAAGTGGCAGTGATGATTTGGCGGTTTACAATTTCACGGTCGAAGAGTGGAAGCAGGAGTGTTTGCGGAGGTATGGGATGGTGAAGACGTGGGACGATTTAAAGTTGTGGGAGAGGTTGAAAAGGTGTTCCAAGTGGGTTGAGCTGGCGGCGCCGGACGTTGATGCGGAAGTTGGGCCGAAACGGACTAAAACTAGTTCGTCTGGAGCGTATAGCACTTCAACTGGGTCGGATTGCCGCATTGGATTCGACCTAAACATTGCGGAGGAGGAAACGTCTTCACCGCCGAGGAGGCGGCCGTTGGGAAGGGACGCCAAGGGGAAAAAACCGGCTGAGGGGGAAGCCGTAAACATCGCCAATCTTGTTGAATCCCTCAATAAATTCAACAAAACCATGGAGGTTGTCTCTAATGACAAAAAGGGAAAAAGTCGAATGAGAGATTTGGACTTTCTTAATAGAGACTTTAGTAACCTAAATCCGGTCGATCAAATGCTAATGGAAAAGCAAAAGGAACGTATCCGAAAGAGGTTGATCGAAGAAGACCAAGCCGAAGAATAAGAAGAATGTTTTTTTTAGTACTTTAATTTTTATTTTATTTTTAGATATTAATGTGTTTTTTTTATTAATGTGTGTTTTTTTAATAATTTATGAGTTTTTTTAATAATACGTTGTTTGAATATATTTATAAAAAATAAAAAAAAATTCGCTGGAGCCCCTCCACACCAGGGCCAGGGGCTCTAACGGGGGCTCCAACACCCCCTTATCCAGTTTCTCTCTCTGTCACACGTCATAATATTATTGGTTGGAGCCCCCATTAAAGCCCCCCACACCCCTCAGCCTTAGGCTGAGGGGTGTGGGGCGCTAACCGGGGCGCTAGAGCCCCTCCGCTCGCGCCTCGGGGCGCTAACCCCACACCACCGGGGCGCGAGCGGGGCTCGAGCGCGGAAATCCAAGCAGGCGTGAGCCTGGTCGCGGGAGAAGAGAGAGAAAATGGACGTTGGGAATGGAGAAATAGCCGTTGGGACCCGGTTAAATTAAAAAAAAAATATTTTTTACCTAAATAATACCCCATTTCATCTATAAAATACCCCATTTCACCCATATCAATCACCACAACTTCAAAATAAAACCCAAAATCAACCCATCTTCCCAACTTTTTTTTAAAAAATAATGTCGTCGTACTCGTCTGATTCCGACTCATCCGAAGAGGATGATTTGCTTCTTCATGTAGGGGGGGTTTTGACCGCAACCGTGGTCGATCTTTTGCAAAATCAAGCCCATCAACCTCGACTCCCGAGGGTTAGAGCACCACCTCGTGATCGTGATCGATCGGGTGCTAACGATACTTTGATTAGGCATTAATTTAGCCCTCAACCGGTATATGAGGAGTCGGATTTTCGAACTCGTTTCCGAATGAGCAGACAATTGTTCATACGTATAGCAAGTGATTTAGAGGCACGGTATCCCTTTTTTCAACAAAGGGAGGATGCTAGGGGTCTCCCCGGTTTTACCCCTCTTCAAAAATGCACGGCTGCTATCCGTCAATTAGCGTACGGCATCTCGTCGGACGCTTTGGATGAGTATTTACAGATGTCGAAATGGGTTGCAGGTGAATCCCTTCATTTTTTCTGCCAAGGTAAAAAACATTAATTTTACTTTTTATTAAATATTTATTACATTTTGTAATATATATTATATGTTTATAGATTATTTTATATACGTAGGAGTCATATCGACTTACGCTCGGAGATATCTGCGTAAACCTACAATGTATGACATCCAACGCATATATGAGGTGCACGCAGAAAAACATGGTTTTCCTGGGATGCTAGGTAGCATCGATTGTACGCATGTTGGATGGGCTATGTGTCCAACGGCCTGGCGAGGTCAGTTCCACCGTGGTGATCATGAAGGGCCGACCCTTATACTTGAGGCGGCGGTGTCACAGGATCTTTGGTTTTGGCATGCTTTTTTTGGTGTTGCTGGGTCAAATAACGACCTTAATGTTATCGATCAGTCACATTTGATCAACGACCTTATCGACGGGGTTGAACCACCTCAATCTTTTGTTGCAATGGAGAACTCTTCAAGTACGGGTACTATCTGGTCGATGGTATTTACAACAAATGGGCTTTGTTAGTTCAAGCTTTTACAGATCCAATCGCCGACAAACGGAAGTATTTTACGAAGAAGCAAGAGTCTGCTATAAAAGATATTGAAAGAGCTTTTGGAGCTATAAAAAACAATATTATGTTCTGGCGAACCCGATACGTTATTCGACTCGGGAGAGGATAACGGACGTCGTCTACACGTGTCTGATCCTACACAACATGACGTTAGAAGACGAGGGCAAAGCTATCTGCCAAAACTACCAAGGTGACATTCCGCCACAACCGTCCACAATCAGTGATCAACAAAGACTTCATAACATAGCAAATATCAAGAGCCGTGAGATACACGGGGATCTTCGACATGAGTTGGTTGAACATTTGTGGGCGAGGCGACCCGATGATCTTGTATTAGATTAGTGTTATTATTAAGTATTATTGTTTGTTTAATTTTTAGTATGTTTTTTTTTGTAATTTGAATTTTTAAAAAAATGTGTGTTTTTTTAATAATTTATAGGTTTTTTTAATAATACGTTGTTTGAATATATTTATAAAAAAATAAAAAAAAAATTCGCTGGAGCCCCTGCTGGAGCCCCTCCACACCAGGGCCAGGGGCTCCAACGGGGGCTCCAACACACCCCTTATCCAGTTTCTCTCTCTGCCACACGTCATAATATTATTGGCTGGAGCCCCCACTGGAGCCCCCATTAGAGCCCCCCACACCCCTTAGCCTTATAGAAATGAAGATGAAGAATTGATTAAGAATGCTAACCAAAAAGTGTGTGCAAACTTTTGAGGATGATCCTTGTTTGGAAACTAAATAAAGGCCTTGACCTATTTATACTTCTCAGTTCTTAATGTCAATTTGTTACATCAAATCACATTATCGAAAAATACCATCTACTACTTGCATGGTTTGATAGTTTATTTTCTACTAGACTGGTGCCTACGCCATGCAGTGGGTATTTGAGCGCAGTTCCTGTTAATCACGTAATAATTATGAGTGTTCATGGTTCGGTTTGAAACCGTTTAAACCAGATATCGAACACCCTACGTAACATATTAAATTTTTTTAATTGAAAAATTATAAAAATATCATACTCAAATTAAAGAGAATAAAATGCTCATTTTTATGATGCAACTTTTTTTAACAAAAATATTATCGCATGAAAAAGTTATGGTCGTTTAAAACCGTTAGTCGAAAATTAGTTTAAAATTGAAATTGAATAACATGGTCAAAGATGAAAGGGGGGGGGGGGGACTTGTAAGAAGAGCGAATCATGTTTAAAAGACAAATTTACTCATTTTTACGAATGTACTTTATGCATTAATATTTGCAAAATTTTTAAAATTAAGTGTCTTAATGTACCACTAGGATATAGCCCGTGCGATACACGGGTGATAAAACAAAATGGAAGCTTATGGATCTATACCAATTAAGAAAAAGAGAAAGCTAACATCAATTTATCCTAGTTGACTTGGTAAGACACAAACATTTTAAAAGTAAGGTAGTGAGTTCAATTCTCACCAACAACATATTTTTCATTTTATTCTTCATGTAAGGAAAATTGTAAAATTGAAAACATGTACACTTGACATCCTATGTGGATTGTCTAATTGAATGACTTGTGGGCAATTATGTTGCTTTAATATATAGGTAGATAGATTTTCTTATGTATTATATATAGTATAGATAAGAAAAAAAAAAGAATGGATGGATGGATGATTTACTTGTAGCGTTATATTTGCTTAGTATTATCTTTTTAATCAAAATTGTATCAAATTTTAATAAATTTTGTTTTAAGAAAGAAAGTATAGCAATATTGCATACAATTTAGAAATGCAAAATTTTGAACTTATAGTATATTTTTATAAGAAAAAAAAATACTTCAAGCGTTGGTTTCTTATATGATCCTTTGTTATTTTTAATTTTCTTTTGTTTTTTGAAAGGCGAATTTCTTTTAATCGATGTTGTTTGTGGGACCTAAACTCAATCCTTTCTTCTTCTAGATTCAAATGTTTTGTTTTACAAATGAATTCTTTTGCTGACAGTGATACCATCTTAATTTTAACCATTCAAAAAGTGTGATCGAAAAAACATGTAGACATTGAAAAACTCATTTTATATTGAGTGCTTCTAACCCATGACCTAATGGTCTAGTGGTATGGTGTCCACCTTTTAAAGTGGAGGTGGTGGGTTCAAATCCTTGCAAGTGCAAGGTTAGAGGGATTTTAGGTGAAAAAAATTTGTTGTTTCAAAAAAAAAAATATTGAGTGCTTCTAGAAGAAGGTTATAGTAGGAAGTTGGTTAAAAGATGGAAGGTGTGGGTGTGGGTGTGGGTGTGGGTGTGGGTGTGGGTGTGCCTTCCACTTTTCTCTCCCCTAACCTTTTGGTGCAAGTTTAGGCACAAGTAGGATTCATAATTAGAAAGTCGGTCACTATTTTCTTGTTATTTTCCCCCCAAATTGCACATAATAAACCCCAGACCACATCACCCACATTTTCTTTTTCTCTCTATGCTCATGTATATATAGAAATAAATATAAAGCCAATTGTATTTATGTATGTATTATAAACAAACACACATGCATTTAACATACTAACATAGCATATAGAAGGGGAGAATGGTTTGATACAGGAGTTGGTCACCTCCGTGGTTGTTAAAGTGGAGATCGTGATTGCCGTTTTGCGTGGGCCCTACCTCCTTGTACTATTGTTCCTTGCGCGGTCTACAATGGTGGTTTCGCGCATACCGCACTTACAAGTATCATTACCTTGTTGGTGCCTTTTCCTGCACATTCCTGGCGTAATACGCCATGCCTTGTATCTTTTGCTACGCAGTATTTTGGGCGTACTCGACTAAAGGGTGCGCATCGTCAAAGTGCACCTTTTTGTCATCTGTCTCTTTAGCTATTTGATTCCAACCCAGATTCGAGACCATAACTCATCACCTATAATTGATAATTTGTTATTTAATTATTTTTAATAATCAGACAGTTTCAATGAACGGTTCAGTTAATAGCTTATGAACAATGCTCATAGTGTTTTAATTAATTAAGAACAAACTTGATTATGAACAATCTTCAAACATGCAGTGATCGATCGTGAACAATAGTAAGAACAATACTCATTATAACTTGAACAATCTCAAAACACAATCAAATGAATAAACCAAGTACATTAAGAGCATGCTGACTAACATAAAGTGTGTTGTGCATGTCTTGAGTGAAAGTGATAAGATAAGAACGACTAAAAGATTTCCATGATTAAAGGAAGCAGATGATTATGAAAAACTTGACTTACCGATTCGATTAATTTGATGTAGGATATTTATAGAATGTAAGATAGATAATTGGTTTCTTGGTAATCGATTAAAGACGAAGTCTCAAATCATTTTACTAACAAAATGTGTTCATTTTCTGATGACGTGGGTACCACTACCCACAAGCTAAAGAAGCTTAAAAGTAAAGGAACAACGAATACAAGCTAATAGGCTAGGAAAGCTTAGGAATAAGAAAGCAATAAACATAAGCTTTCAGACAGGAAGCTTGACACTTGCCCAACAAGGTTCCCAAGTTGTCCAAGAGGGGTACAGTAATGTCAGATAAAGTCATAAGCTGAGAAAAGCTAATGACTGCCAATCTGCCATAAAGCAAAAGCAACAAGAAGACAAATAAAAGCTAAGCAAAGCATATATGGAAATGACATACATCCAGCATGCGCAAGCTGAAAGGAAAGCTGACATTTTCCTCTTAAGAAGCTTTAGCTTCCCCCCGGGAAGCTTCCGACTGCCTTTATAAGGAACTCTTCACCAAAGTTATGATCATTCCGTCTTTATCCCGTTTTCTCTTAACTCTCCCTATAAACTCCTAAAACTTTATAATCGTATCACATCACTGATTCTCAAGCCGGAGGTTGATCGTAGGAGACCCCCTCCTACGGTGAGACTAACCGGTCGTGTTCTTTGTTGTTAGCAGCTGGTCTAGAAGCCCTGGTTCAGATACATACTCTTGGACGGCCATATCCTTCTTGTTAGCTACCGCCTTGTAGCAACATTTCCTATTAAAGATGGAAGACTTAATCCGTTTATCTCATTGAAGACAAAGTCTTGACATGTGTAGTATGCCGATTGTATTCCATGCATTACGTTTTTGGTGAATATTGTACTAAGAATGGGTTTTTGGGGCTTTATGTCGTATTCTTGGGGTTTGATCTGAATCTGAAAAGCTGAACAATGATGATCAAGAACAAAACCGACTAAGTAATCAAATCCGTACCATCCACATAGACCATCTATGGAATTAACTCTTAACTTTTATTGAATAATAACTTTTATATAAAATAAAGTTCTTTTATATAGGAATCACGAGTGTGTGAAGTCGCACTCCCTAGTATGATGTGAGTGAAGGAGGCCAAAGAAGTTGAAGGAGGCTAAGGGACGAAACTGCCCTCCGCCACCCCTAGTATGATAATGCTTGTTAAACCAACGCTTTTCTGCCATTTTGAATCCATAAGAAGATGTTGCAAAGTTAGATTGGTAGCCTTAAAGATCAAATGGTTTGTTTTACAACTATTATCCCACAAGCCCAATAATGAATTGGCCAACACAAATTAATACGGTAGGTTTTGCCTAATTGTATTAAATGAGAAAGAGAGAGTTGATATTGATTTTTACTGGAAAATATTAGTGCTTCATTAACTTAGATGTAGGAGTAAGCTTCCTACCATATCGGGACTGATCTCGAATTTTCCAATCTTGTTTTTTTTTTCTTTTTTCAAAAGAACTTGGTATCAGTATTGGTACTAAAAATGCTCGGTTCGGTACCGTAAGTAAAAATCAATGAATATCAGTACCGATCCGAATCTTATTGCCCGAAACATCAAATAGTTGGTACCGAATTAGCACCAATGGCACTTGTTTCGATAGCGATACCCAGTACCATCTGATCATCCCTAGTTAGATAGGTAGACGTAGAACCGACTTTTATTCTGTGTCTTCCAATCTTTTACATCTACCCAATTTTGTGAGTGTTTTAATTGATACTTTTGGGATCACTTTTATCATCGTAAGGTCGTGATACATTTCATTTTTGGTCACTTGAGCAACTCTTTCATCATTTACCCTACAGTCAACCTATATTATATCCATTATATTTTCCGTTCCTTTTTTCTATACTATTTTAATATCATATCCTTTTAGTTTTTAAATAAATTAAAATGTAAATAATTAATATTTAGTTATTGATAACTAAATTTAAAAATAAAGTGTAAGAACCATACGTAAGTTTTTTAAAAGAATAAACAAGTAAATAAAGCTATTTAGTCATTGTCGCCGATATAAGACGTTAGTGTCCATATATGTTCGATCAAATCCGAGTGTAGTGCATTGTGTGTATCTCTATTCTCCAAAGACAATCCATTATATTCTCTTGTGTTTCATCAACCACTTAATATTCAATGTTTATGCATGTCATCTACTTTATACACAAAAACTACCTGACCATCTTCGATAATCATGTTATGCATAATGAGCATTGCATACATCATTCGTCTAATTTTTTTTAGCGACCATGACCATGCTGGGTTGCTCACTATGTGTCAGTGCCAGTGTGCCACTTTCCTTTGAAGATATCAAATGCATGTTCAATATCCTTTCTTCCGGCCTTTTGAGCCGCCATAATTTCTTTCGTTTATCATCTTGTGAAAAGTATATAATAGTCGTGTTTTTATTCTACTCCTGAAACATGAAAACTAGACTCATATACAGTACAATATGTTAGGATGTCATTGAAAAACCCCTTACTGTTCGAGAATATTTAAGTCATTATTGAACCAAAAACACCAAGGAAGGCATGTCAAATCCATTAATGTGATGCCACTACTTCTAGAGGTATAGTTGGGTGTGGGTGATCGCCTCAATTTTAGATTTTCCTTTTGGCATAGAGACGTTTTAAATGTGTGGCTCTATATTGTTATTATTCTTGTTCACGTTCCTTTTCACAACCGCACATCTTTAGTGTATGTGTGACGACTTTCTAGTCTTTCTATTTTGATGAAAAATCCTGTCTGAAACCGCTATCTAATATTTTTGCCGATTTGGCCTAATACAAGCGAAAGCTAAGAATCATATTGCGTGGTTGACAAAAGGAATTATGGAAGTAGTAATTGAGAGAATGAAGTTCAATTTCCTTTCTATAACAAGGTTTTGATGTTGTATGTAACAAGGAAGGACCACTTGCATGACCTAGAAATATATACAATGAATAATGGTTTCATTGGCGAACAAAAAAGAAGTTTTTTTTCTTCTTTAAGTAGGGTAGTTGAACACATGTTTGACGTGTTGATGAGTTAAATTAATGAAAACCCATACATTTATACTTGTAAACAAACCCATTTATCTTAGTCGAATTGCTTGGCATGTCACAAATGAGTTGACGAGTCATAAACAAATTGTAATCAAGTTGCAAATGGATTAAACATGTTCATGAGTTGTAGTAAATGGGTTTATCGACACATATGGCCGGTGGGTTGGCTATATTACAAAATAATGTTTATTTTAATACAAAATAGAGTAACAAGTCGATCTTATACAATCGGTTATACATCATGGCCTACAAACGAACTATCTTCATTACGTATTTAGGGTCATGTTAGTAATTGACACCCTTACCTTATATATGGATATATACTATAATAATTTGTTTAGTACTTCCGATTATAATTCTTCGATGCACTCAGTAAATTTTCACTTTTCTTTTAACAATCACTCTAATCATGTGGAATTGTGTTTTGAGATAAAGGTCGTAACTTATGAACAAATTATTGTTGGCAAAACTAGTGAAAAAAGTATTGTTCACTAACTGTTAATGTGATTTTTCGTCAACTTTGAGCACAAAAATTAATATATAACTATGGTTAATATATGTGCTAACCCTAACAAAACATCCTTAAGCCCCAATCGCCTGATTCTCCTTCAGCCCCCAATTGCCCCTGATTCGGCTAATAAACGCTACGTAACACGTTCAAGAAACGAATTCCTCATTCTCATGGTAGATTTATTGGTTGAAAACATACATGTTAGTTAGTTAGGCGGATTTCAAACTTAATTACTTGCATTCATCATGAATTTTCCCAATTCGGGTTGTGAATCAACTGATATTTATGATTATAAAAGTCAAATATAAGATCGGAACCTATAATCTAATTTCATTCATTAACCTTAGTTTTTACAGAAACTCTAATTATGAACCCCTCTACAATCGCATTTGTCCTTCGCATGCTAATCGCCGTTAATTTCTCATCAACAACTTTTATGCTCATTTATTGATCTTTGTTACTTTATATTGTTATTTTATATGCTAATTCTATGCACCAAATAATCAATCTGCTACCAAACGGTATGCTCATTCATTTTACTATGTTACTATTCTTGCCATGACTTTCGCCGCCACCATTCTATTTTCATTACAAAATATGACATTTTACAAAATTTTCAAATATTTAGCATATATTTATATGTGCATATTTTTATAATTTATGTACATGTGATAAATGAGTCATTAACCTAGTTCATATATCGTTCTATGAAATGATGAAACTACTCTATTCAAGGCAAACGATTTAAACATAAAAAGGGCTATTAAATAACAATAAAAGATAACTAAATACCAAAAGATATAATACATGTAATGGTTAGTTCATATATAGAAGAGAGACACGGTTATAGTTATGAACTATCAAATGATGAAATTACTCCAATCAAAACAAAAGATTTAAACATAACAAGCGGGCTATTAAATAACAATAAAAAATAAGTAAATACCAAAAGATATAATACATGTAATGGTTTAATTTAAAGAAGCATTTACATATATCTCCTTCATAAGATCTTTAATTACATATTTTCTCAATTTATAAAAATCAATTAGATATTTCCCCTTCCTAAAATGCATATATTACATATATATCTATTTTATTAAAATTAACAAATTAATGGACGATTTTACCCTTTATATAAAGAAAAAAATGACACCAATTTTTGTAGACCACCAATCTGTTTCTTCTTCGTGGTTATTTTCTTTACCAAATCTTCTTCGTGCTAAAACATAATTTTAGCCTCATAAAACAAACAAGTGTCTAATCACATACTACAAGTTCAAATGATTTGTAAGTTTTACCACCATTTCGTTTACCATGTTTGCTCAATCCATCTCCGGAGACTACTACTACAACTCACGTTTTTCAGATCTGAGCGAGGCACAGTAATCGACGTCGCCGGTGGGGCTATGTAGAGGGATGCGATGGAATTCAGAGGAGGTGGCGTTGAGGAGGTAAGAGGTGTGCCAAGTGATTGGAAAGTTGCCGGAAAATCAAGCTGAGTAGATTGGAGAAGATGATAGATGATGTGGGTTAACTTTATAATTATTAATATAAGTTTGTATTTTTTTTTAATTAAATAAGGGTAATTGAGTAATTTGCTAAAAAGAGGAAATATGTAATTTGATTTTATTGATTGGGGAAATATGTAATTTAAAGTGTTTAGTAAGGGGAAATATGTTAAATCCCTAAGTTAAATATATTCAAATTCGTAATCATTATAACTTTTAGCATAAATTTTGTAACACAACACCCCCCTCCCCCCTTCTTAAAAAAACCTTACACGTTATTCATAATTTCTTGTACCAACCGGGGACCAACATCTACGTCGTCAAAATCCTTCAGCTATGTGTTCTCCGATCCTTTACCGTTTGTGCACCTTTGACGACATATGTTTTTTTATTAGGACCTTCGCTAGCATTCATTGAATCCATGCAACTACCAAACCCTAGATAGGATGGCAACCCTAACATTCAAACCCTCTACAATTGAACTCTTCTTCATTAACCCTAACCTTTAAGCAGTGTAGTCATAGTAAAACCCTAAACTTTAATCCTAGCATGAATACAATAGATTTTTGAGCATGATTGATTGACTGATTGATTATAAGAGCAAGAAAATTAATCATATCGACTTAATGATGGCTTACTTTGCACTTGAGTGCTATCTACTATTATTATAGTTTGAAAACTTTACAAAGATTTTAGTTTTTATACACCCTAAGAAACAAACACAAAAAAATTACGAAGTAAATTGTCGTTTGCTTTTATATATGTAAATTGCAATGTTGATGTATGCATATTTTAGGTTATTTGTTGGAAAAAATATAATTATGTATTAGAAATGAATAAAATGAAAAGTGCAAAGTTAGGAAAGTTGATATATTTTGGTGGAATAAATATGAGAAAAAATTAAGAGTAAACTGCGGTTTTCGTCCCTGTGGTTTGTTCAAATCTACGGTTTTAGTCAAATAGTTTCAAATTTGTTATTTTCGTCCCTGTGGTTTCATTTCATTTGCAATTAAACCCGATCACACTAACCCCGTTAAGTCTGGCCGTTCATGTGAGGGGTAGTTTTGTCCTTTTTTCTCCCCAAATAAACCCAGCTTTAATTCACAAGCCCCCTCACGTGAGAGGGCTGGGTGTATTTGAGAAAAAAGGACAAAAATGCCCCAGATGTGAGGGGCACGCTAATGGGTTTAACGGTCAGACTTAACGGAGTTAGTGAGATCGGGTTTAATTGCGAGTGAAATGAAACCACAGGGACGAAAATAACAAATTTGAAACTATTGGACTAAAACTGCAGATTTAAACAAACCACAGGAACAAAAACCACAATTTACTCAAAAATTAAAGAGGAAGGTTGAAGGTACCAAACACACACCGCCAAACTAGGAAAGACCAAAAGCATGAGTTTAGGTAGGAGATAATGGAGGGAAGTTGGCAGATTCAATTATTTGCACATGAATGCCACACTCTACAAAATGGAATTAACCTAATTTATTTATTTCTTACACTAACTTGCAACTTACACATCATCAACATGGCTATATTCTTCTCACTAGTGTGTACCTTGTGCATTAACATTTGTAAATTGTTATTAAAACGCATGAACCTTATTTATCAAAATGAGTACTTTTTCTTAAATGTATACGTCAATACCGTATTCATTGTCTTAATTTATTGCTTCTACGCAATTGGAATACACCCAAAATATTGATCCACAAGAAATAGGTGGTGATTGTTATCAAATTGGAGTAATCAGGTTTAGTTTTAGAGGTGTTTCTTCATAATAATTATTTTAAAAAAATTAATTTAAAGGAATCAGATTTTAACAAATTAAGATATGATGGAATGAAATTGGAATTGGTATTTTCGTATTTTCGGTGCAGATATTCTATGGTTGGTTCTCGTTCTTTAGATAATACATTTCGGGCTACGTTATTTATTGCATTAATGATTTCATTGAGAAAGATAGAAATTACCAAGTGTTTTATAGTTTAGTCTATGTTTTTTTTTCACCTAAAATCAAGAATGAAGTTCTCATTCCATACATGTAGGATCAACAGTGTAACTAAAATTGAGAGATTTTACAGATAGTAACAGAAAGCATATCAAGGCAACTTCTAAATGCAATATTTTAAAATGGCTTCCTCTTTTGGCGTAACGAATATGCAAGCATCCGTTTAAAAGGGTGAACGTAGGTCGGTTCGGTTCGGTTATGGTTAAAGTTAAACCTATAACTGATGATACCGTTTTATATAACCGATAAGTTTTGGTTATTACCGGCTCGGTTAATTTGGCAATCAAAAAAGATGATTCGATAAGTTTTGTTAACCATTGGCTTTAAATATATGGTTTGGTTATTTCAATTAATTAACAAAACCAATTATATGTTGGGCCAAATCAAATATCAGTAATCTGATCAACTTATAATGAAGAAAACATAGCTAATATTATATGCAAAGATTGTGACTTACTTTTTTGACATGTAGCATTATCAATAAGAAAATATAAAAGTTGGTTTTAATGTCTATCCTGGTAAGTTATTTAATTATGCATATAAAACCATAATCCAAACTATAAAAGCCGGTTCGGCTCGGTTCTTTTCGTTCGGTTTTAGGCTGTGGTTCGTTTTTCCCATTGTTCACCCCATGTTTCATGATTGTTTGTAACAAAAAAGACTTTTGGTTCCTAACAATTAAAGATTTCCGTAGGTTGACAAAATAATTCCCATTTTAATCTGATTACTCTAGAAATCACAGTAACATTTCAAATATATATCTATTACAAACGAAGTACTAAAAAACAGCTTAATTTAAATTTTAAGGAACATATTATTTTAAATTCATCAAAAAAATAGTTTAACGGTACCTCGAATACTTTCAAACAACAAAACACTTTTTAATACAACTTATTGTCTGATAATTTAAAATGAAGGAATTAATAATAACTCAACAAATATAATTTAAACCAATTAAACCAGCATAGCATGTGATCAGATCTAAAACTTAATATATTAATTAACAAACCTGAGTCGAGACAAAGGAATTTAAGTTGGTACATTCTGGTGGAAACATTAATGACTCCATTATTTTGCGTACTGATTAACCAAACACAAAGTCAAATTCTCAATAACTGTAATATGTTTAGGTATGAATCCTTTCAGTAGATCCAGGATTCAGGAAAACAACTGTACACAAGCTTGTAACCCGTGTCGAACCTTGCACCTTGCTTAAAATTTGACGGTTTGTTTGTTTACTTGGTCCTTTTGCGGGCTTCATAAACGTAACCAAGAATCACAACAGCAGCAGTCACCAAAACTCCAACTGCACTTTGTGCCAATACGACGCTGTCGGCTACCTTTTTAGCATTTGGGTTGAACCCTAATTCAGATAGTTTCTTGTGTGATATTGCATAATCATTAAAAAATGCATCTTCGTCCTGAACATCAAGGAACATAAGATAAGAGCTTGACAACCTCGTATAATTACAAGGATGTTTTGAGAATTCAAAAGCTGAGAATTGATATTTGAGAAAATCATGAGAACAATCGTTTATTGGGTATTTATTTACACGTCAGTGTCCATTTCAAACAAGTTGTGAACTCTAAAGTCATGAAATTATCACGTATCTACTTTATATTTGTGTATCACAATAAATGACTTGAAACTTACAAATCCGAAAATCATTGAGGGATTTCATATATACCCTAGAAAGTACCATATATGCCCATGGAAAACTAAAAATATCATATATATTTACAGAATAGTTAAAATATCAAATATACCCTATTCACAAAAACAAATTAGCTGACCATTTTACCCTTATTTTTCTAAAGCTTAAAATTTCATATATGCCCAGCTTTGACTTCAACTTTTTTTTTTCTACCCATTTTTTTCTAAAACTTTAAAAGCTCATATATCCATCTTGCTTATCATAATCCAAATAAAAAATAAGGTTTAAACAAATATAATGGAAAGGGTAGAATGGTCATTAAGTACAAATTCATTATAGCTAGGTATATATGAACTTTTTAGTTTCGGTTGGGAGCATAAAATGCAACATTAGGAGGATTTTAGGTGGAAATAGATTTGCTATTCAAAGAAAAAAGTTTTGGTTGGGTGTATATCAATCAAATAAGTTAGTTACCTCAGTAGTCATTAAATAGGTGAAATTATTGCACGTCTACAAGACATGACCTTCAAAATTTGCAAATCCTAACAACTTTATATTCTACCTTTCTTATTGATTTGTGAAATTTTTGCCGCGCACAAACTTTTTTCATAAATCTAGTTTATTCTTTGTATCCACTTTATATCATATATGACATTTTTGTAATTTTCTCTTATTATTAATTAGAGAGATAAAGTGAGGCGTAAAGATTGTACTATACAACTATTGGTATGAGATGGAATCTAAGTCATGTTATATCCAGGAGGATTTAGTTTTATATGACAAAGGTTGGTGGCAACATGTGAGTTGCTATTATTACAAGGTTGATAGGGTGGGGACAGTTAAAAATGAAGAATGGAAGCAGACCAGTAGTCAATAATCCAGAGAGGGTCCCAACTGTCAATCTAGGCAAACCAATCACACAACTGTATTTTGGATTTAAGTTTGTTTGTTCATATGTTCCCATTTTAGTAGTTAAGGATACCTACCTACTCGATTAAAGGACGGTTAGTGGGACCGAGTGCTAGTTGTTTATAATTATTATAGTTAAATACAAGAAATTACCTTAGCGTATAGATCAACATAATGGCGGAACACAGGATCGTCCAGCAATGCGAGGTCAGTCGGAAGTTTCAAAAGCCCCTCTGATTCTCCTTTCAGAAGTTCCCTGGTTACACAATATTAATGTCATTTTAATTAAAAGAAGATACTGTTATTACTTTAGCATAAAGAACAAATGAAAATTAAGGTTGAGTAAGTTATACACAAAATATGAGTTATCGAATTTCAGCGGTTCGCTAGTCCAAGGGCCTTCAAAGCCTGATCTATCTGCATGTGCTCTTCCCTGCATCGTTAGAGTTACAGAATTATGTTTAGACAACTCAAACACGAACTTTTTATTGGTAGCTATGAGAACCTGTCACTCGAAAAACTCACAGGACCCTAGGGGTGTAAATGAGTGGAGCTCGTGAGCTACTCGAGCTCGGCTCGTTAAAAAGTCGAATCGAGCCGAGCTTAAACAAGCTTGTGCTTTTAATAAGGCTCACTTAATAAACGAGCGCAAGCCCAAGCTTCACGTATCGAGCTCAAGCCTAAACCGGCTCGCGAGTTTAATCAAGCCTTTTACTTATATATTTTTTATTTAATATATATATATATATATATATATATATATATATATATATATATATATATATATATATGTAATAACTATTTTTATATCTAAGCATATGATAAAAATAATTAAATAATATGGGAGAAAACAAGTAGAAGCCGGATTTGACCCTAATACCCTGCCAGAAGAACATTAAGCAGGGACGACTCTGAAGAGGGAGAGAGGAGGCGCGCCCGGGGGGGGAGGCTTTTGGCCCCATCACCCAATTCATTTAAGCCCATTTTACAAAAAAGAAAAAACTTTTTTGCACAACCCAAACCATAATCCAATAAGCCCATTTAAAATTTTAATTGTTTAAACCGAACTAAAAAAGCCATTTTACTTAAGGCCCAAATTTTTTCTTGCCTTCGGCCCAAAAAGTTTTAACGATTCTTGGATATGGCCCGGACATTAAGGTATTATTATAACAGGTAATTAGCAACTTACCAGAGTGTGTCCTCCTGACAGGGCTACAATATCCTTGTCAGATAAACCCATGCGATAAAATACGTCCCGCAAGTGTGGTGCACCTAAATTAGTATATCACGATTTCAGTACAAGAATGTAAATGATATTTACATCAGTATACTACCATATTAATGAAAGTAACAACCATAGCAAGTACTGGAAACATATCTACACTCTACTCCTGTCATGCATAACAATTAACAAATAAGGGGAGCCAACTTTAAAAGATATATATCATCTCATGAACCAATGTGATCATGTCATCATAAACAACCATCTTTCGGATTCTGCCAAACTTGCTTTAGGTTGTACGAATTTAATAAAATTCACATGGTCAGTCCGAAAGGGTCCAATGACAAAGTGACATATTTCTATTTTCTGTCTTCAGAATCGTATAGGAGCTCAAATGCATTTATTCTATCTTAGAGTTCAAATTAAGATTTACTTACTCATCTTTGGTTAGGATTTATCTTCCTAACCAAACTTTATCATCTAGCATGGATTGATTCTGAAAAAACCCCTTATGTTTAGACTTCATAAAAGATCATAGAATACTTGAATTCATTTGTGAGCATAAGCCATTTAATCATAACAGTAGGCCCTCAGGGTACCATGGAAGAAGACTATGATGCAAAGTATGTTTTATGTACTAAGAAGTGGTTGCACTGTGAACACCATGCAAAGGTTAATGCAAACTGGTATTTAGTTGAAAAAAGACTGCAATTAGCCAATGGCTGCTTTCATGGGCGATGAACCAAAACACCCTTTTGTTCTAGTGATTCATTACAGCTATGCATAATAAACTCCTGAATCATGTGCATGATAGAACCAGATTGGTTAATAAGAACACTATCTAAAAGCAAAAGCACTAGAACCAAATGTTCCCTTCATAGTAGATAAACAGGCACAAATTAATCTAAATTTACTTCAAATGAGTCAAATACTTAAAGTTAATTAGCTAACAGTTATAATTATTGCCAGAATGCCAGAGTTAGGATTAAGTTTTCTTGTTTTAAAGTATATTCTTTAGCTGACTATTCGATTAATTCAGGTCTTTCCTTACTAACGAGTAACACATTCACTTGTTGAAAACTTGAAATTTGTGAAAATTTTAGTTAGGAATTTTTCATGTTGGAAAGTCCCAAAAGATATTATCTATGTTCGTTCATGCTTTAAAACCGTTCACGATTATCTTCCCCTACAACATCATATCCCCGACACTATGTGTATGTGTGTACACACAGGTGATCATGTAAGCTTCTCTACTTTTAGTAATGTAAATGAAAACTTCAAAGTTGTTCCTGGAAACATCATGTATACCAAGAAGCTCTTTAAAAAGAGACACCATTTGCTACATATGATTATGAATAATATATAAAAGTAGGATCCAAAACCTTTGGTAGCATTTGGGAGTCTGCCTTCCTTGGGAGAGATCTTTGAATCCTAGAAAAACGACAGAAGATAGGATAATACATAAAAAAGACTAGTCCCCTTTCAAAAGAAAAATACATAAGACTAGTCAACATAAAAACTTGAAAAATAAAAATGTTATAAATTCCAAGATACCTTTCTACCAGGAACAAAGTCCACAGTTGGGCCACCAGTAACCTCCACAGCGACAACTCCGGCAAGCTACAAACAGTGTCTTTCATGGTCAATAACAGGTTACACTTTCATATGTCATGTATCGTGCTTGTGTGTGTGTGTGTTATAGAATAGGAGCTAAGTCACCACAAACAATAATCTGGAATTATATCTCTTAATATATCTCAATCACCAAGAAGCGTTTGTCTAAATTTATAGAAATGAAACTAAATAGTACCAATGTATAACTGAGTTCACCTGATATAGATCTGCATATGTAATCCTTGGATATTTGGACTTTATTTCTTCTGCAATATGCAAAAAAAAAATATCTTCATTGAAGTAACAAATATCACAAGTGGTTTACTCAAGTCAATATTTGTATCTTAGTAGAAGCAAATATCAATTGTAGCAAGATAAATGCCCACAACTAATTAGGATTAAAACACAAGCACAACAAATATGCACCATTGACACAAAAAACTTGATTGAAGAAATAACCTTGAAATCACAAGAACCTTATAAATCATTTTTAGCATTTAATTCTTTTTAAACTCAAAATTCTTACTAGCATTTGATACAAAAGCACTACATGCGTAAGAAACTAATAATAGTTGTACTAGTAAACAGTCCTGAGCCAAAAGAAAATTTATTAGCAAAAACTAAAAATAATGCCCAAGTTTTTCTTTTAGTAACAAAGGTGCCTCCTGATTTGCATTGATAAAAAATAAAAATGAAGCTGAAGGAGCAATCATTTTGCCCCAATCATAGTACAAATGAAAATAAGATCCTACCGAGTGATCAACATGAAACTTAACAGTACAACTTCACATTAAATAAGATCACTTGAGTAATTACCATCAAACTTTAATAGTATACTATCAATCTTTACTAATTCATTTAAAAAATTAAGATCAAATTCCAACAGTATAATATCAGCCTTTGTAAGTGATTTGAGTAATCACCACAAAAATGAATATCAACAAACCTTACTAATTCATGAAATTAAAGAACTAATCTACTTTTCACACAAAAACCTAATTTGAACTTTTGTGTGACACACAGAAGCCTAATTTGAGCTTCAATTAGTGTAAAAGTTGGTAATATATTACTTCAATTGAACTATGATAAATCGATTTACCACAGAAATCAATATCAATCTTATTAAATCATTTGAGGAATTAAGATCACATTCCAGCAGTATAGGCAAATTGGAATAAATGATCCCACCTTTTAATGCATTGGCCAATAATAATCGCACCTTTAAAAATCTCTGCCAACGGTCCAACCTTTTGACTATTTTTCTCTCAATGAACTTCCTTTAAAAAACACTTAGCGTCGTTAAGTTTTTATCCGAATTTCAAACCGATGTTTTAGGGATTTTGATCGGAAGAAGGATACGAGTCGACTGATATAAAAATTATCTCGAAAAGGTGATCCAAAGGACGAAACAGTGAATCAATTCGGGTGTTTGAATTTCCAATTAACAAAAATCAAGCCATTTGAATCAACGTTTTGAGATAAGTTTTACATAAGTCGACTAGTATCTTTCTTCCGATCAAAAGCCCTAAAAACATCGGTTTGAAATTCGGAAAAACACTTAGCAGCATTAAGTGGTTTTTAACGGATGCCCATTGGGAGAGAAATAGTCGAAAGGTTGGACCTTTGGCGAGGATTTTCAAAGGTAGGATTATTATTGGCCAATACACAAACCTCACCAGTTTCAAAAAATGCTATTGACTAGAAACAGTGTCACAGTTTAGCATTTACAACAAAATAAATATCAACTGACCTTACTATTACTAATTCATTAAATTAAAGAAGTAGAATAAATTAGCCTTGATTTAGCGAATTATCATATGATCCCTAAAATAAGAATATGTAAGTTGAATGATTAATGACCACAAAAGTCAATAGCAATCTTCAATCCATTATTGGAGCCGTGAGTATACTCCTCCTGGGTTCTAATAGAGTCATTCGGGCCTCCGGTCTTGGTGTTCACATCATATGTTCCAGCATCATGCCACCTACAACATCATCATCATCATCATAATAAAAACGGGAGGATTAATTAAATAGAATAGAATATAAGAAAAGAAAAGAAATGATACGCTAATCGGAGCATGATGGGAGCACAATTGTTGTTAGCGATGAAGGCGCGAAGGTCCCGACGAGCTTTATCAATCTGCTTGTGGTTGAGGTCCATCGGAAGGGTAATGTAAAGTCCGCCAACGTGGTTTGACTCAATGAATGAATATGCTATGTATATTTTCGGAATATTGCCTTTTGGTCAATCAATGAATTGGCTAATGATGGTCTCAGCTTTTGAAGTATTTGTTTTTAATAGTTCGTGACTAACAGAATCCTAACGCCGTTAGTTTCAGGTCGTCGGGAAAACGTTTTTGGCCGGAAAATTCGAATCTGTTGACGGAAAACACCACATGAACACCGCAACCACCACCAATTGACTTACCGCTAACCAACTACCACCACTTGAGCTCCATCAACCGATTCCGACGATGGTTCTAAGGTTTTCGGCGACCAAAAGACAATAGTTATGATTATTAAAAACCAATAAACCAATATACCAATATTCTATTAGGATAGATACACTGATGGTTTAAAAATAAAACAAAAAATTAAATTTAATGATATAAATAATAACATATCTTATGGATTTATAGACATAAATAATTTTCTAAAATACATATATTAAGAATAATTTGTATTTGTATTTAAAAGAAATTTAAATGAAAAGTTGTGAATCTATACCAATTAAGAAAAAAAAATAGTCTTAGCATCAATTTATTTTAGTTGAGTTGGTTAGCCACAAACATTTTAAAAGCAAGGTATGGAGTTTGATTCTCACAACAATATATTTTTTATTTTATCATTCATGAATGGAAATGAAAAAATTGTATTGCATTAATTGCATAGATAGATTATTGATAACGATAAAAAAATTTTAACTTTTTATTTTTATAGATTTCGGAATTCTAAATAGTATTTTTTTTTAACTTTAGAAGAGGAAAATGACAAGATATAGTTGTTGCATTCTTCTAAACTATTGTTTTTGTTGTAAGCTTTTGCTAAAAAGTAATCATAAAAAAAAGATTATAAATAATAATTAGGTTAGTAACTTGTTTTAAGTATCAAATAAATAATTATAATTAGTTATAAAAGTATTTTAAGAAAACTTGTATTTAAATAGCATATAAGTGATTGATGTCGAAAGGTCAATCAAAAACATTTATAAATTACCTTTACTAGCTAGGGCAAGTAAGGTGTCGAATCCACAGGGAATAAGTGGAAATGATAATCAAGTTTAATGCTTTTAAATTAATTATACTAGGGTGGACAAACGATGTCAAGCGATTTGGAAAGTAATTTGGTTGTAAAACAGTTAGAGAAACACAGTGACACACTTTAGTTTCAGGTAATGCAATGAATAGATTGACGATAATTTATAACAATTGGGAAATCGCATAGACATGATTCGTTTATTAGAATAGATAAATGATTACTAGACACAATAGTTTGGTTATGATGATTCACAGAACTTAATCCGAAGAATTAACACAACTGAACACGTTCTACCTAATTATTAGTTCATTAATACAAAACTAAGTATCTATCAATGATTAATGGCAAACGGTTCAATGACGATAAGAACTTAATCCTAAATGTTGATGAACACAAACCAAATAATTGATGATAAACCAAAGTCCTAGAAAAACAACTGTTAATCGGTTCCAATAAACAAATAGATTCAATCAACCAAAAGATTAATCAAAACTAAATCCCAATACATGTAATGTTCATAAAAATAATCAGTTCATATGCAAACCCTACACCTGAAGTGGTCACGAGTGGTTTAGCCTTGCCTCTTCATCATGATTAGCTCGATTATGGATTGGAAGGATGAAACCATGGATGATTATGGTGATTGGGAGGTGTTAGAATGGCCCCAAAATCGTCCCAATAGGTTAGGGTATGAAGCATAGGCGGCATAGGGTTGAACCGGGCTTAAATATGGACGAAAAAACCTAAAAATCGCGTTTTTTCCCCAGGCGGCCGTAAGCTACGGTCACACCACCGTAGGTTACGGTGGAGACCGTAGCCTGCGGTCTTCATCTTCTGCTTTACGGTGGCAGTCCCACCGTAAGCTATGGTGGGTCACCGTAGGCTACGGTGGCAGCCCCACCGTAGGCTATGGGGGGTCACCGTAGGCTATGGTGGGCCTGTCACCCACCATGGTGTTTCGCCTGTAACTTCTTCGTTTGAACTCCGGTTTATGCCCTGTTTTCGGCCATGTCTTCGTCTTCAAATTCTCTATCATTTCATGCAATAAAACCTTCATTTCCATTCCATCTCCTATGCTCCAATTTAGCTTCTTTAAGCTCCGCACACCTATAATCATAAACTCAAACAAAGTAATCGTGTTTCCGACATATAAACTCGTAAAACATGTGATATGACTCATTTAATACACGATATTTCACCCATACATCAATAAGTTATTATATTATGTATGGTTACTACTACCTTATTTTTAATTAATTTTTCAAATTAAGAAATTGAATACAAAAGGGTGAAACAAATAAAAACATAAAATGGGAAAATGAATCTATAAAACACATGACACAACCAATTATTTATTTTATTTATTTATCAGGTATAGAAGTTTTCTAAAATAATACGAAAAAAATGGTACAACCAATTATTTATTTTATTTATTTATCAGGTATAGAAGTTTTCTAAAATAATACAAAAAAAATGGTAGAACTAGTCCAAATATGAACCGATACCAATTTGTGTAGGGGTTTAAGAATCATTGGTTCCGGTCATCCGGTTTGGTTTTCAAAACACCAAGAAAACTAGGCTAATAAACTCCCTAATGGTGTTCCTAGGTGGGTAGGCTTGAAGCGTCAAAATCATCATAGACGGTTTGACATTCCAATCTTATGAGACTCACTCGGGTATTGACGGTAGTTTCAAACGCCGTTCAAAATTATAAACAAATAACTATACAGAAAGGGCCAATTTCGTCATTACGTATTTTTCTTTGACCTATTATATGGTGTGTGGTAATGATTACCTCCATTTTGGTAGAAATGTGCTCACTCTAGTCTCTAGAATATCCAAAGCCACAACAAGCAATCCATCCAATAAGGAATCAGTCAACAAAGGCAGCATCATGAATCCAAGAAAAGCAATATAATATTTAATGTACACGTTTTGTACAACCAACAAGAAATACTAATGTTTTTTGATGCCTCTCACTCTACAGTCCTCCATTGCAGCTCAATTTGGATCTTGCCATTCCTTGAATCAATAAGATGGTACTTCTCATTGATCCTTTTGTTGTGCACAACATCCCCTAGAGTTATGTCCACATACCCCAATGATTCCTGTTTTACACAAGTAAATAACTATTAATTATCAACATTATATGGCCCACATATAAGTGAGACTTCACCTAAAGGCGCCAAGGCGCTCTCCAAATCGACTTTCTTCATCTCTTTATTTTGAGTAGTATACTACTCTTTTTCATAATAGATACAAATTTTTAAAAATAAATATTAAGTAACTTTTGACTTTTTTTTGTTTCTAGTTAAAGGTAAACAAATTTCAGTTTTTCTATGGTGGGGTTGCGGAAAACGGTTACTAACCACGCGTGTCAAATTTGATGTTACCTATAATAATGAAAAGTGGATATCCATACTGTTTTAGGAGATAATTCATGATTTACATACACACACACACAAATTTGGGCTTTAATTTGAAAGTTCCAACGAGCGAGCCACAACCCGACCTTGGCACAGGCTCAGCACGTTTACTGGTCGAGCCGGCTCGGCTCTTTTAAAAACTAGCAAGATTTCGAGAAGTGAGCTGCATGCCAGGAGCTTTTTAAAAAGTTCTAGCGTTTTCGATCAGCCAAAATAATCAATGCAAAATAGCAAGTTTGATCACAAAAGTCACTATGACCTTAGGATGCAGTAACCCGATCCTGGATGAAGCACTAGCAACTTCCACATGCAACTTATCATTCACGGGAGGCTCCTCGAGTTTGAACTTGAACTCCTCGTCCCATCTTGGGTCTCGGTTTTTCTTTACATGCTGCACCCGAAAAAAAATTCAACACTTGAATAAATTTATAAAATCAGAGTAACCGAAAACTCCCTTTTACAAAACGAATAAATGACACCTTTGTTTTTCTCTCCTCTCCTTTCAAAAGAATCCTGACATAAGGATTAGTATGATGTTTTCCTTCGACATCTTGAGCTTCATGAATTCTAACCACTAGTTCACCACCACCTGGCGGTGTTCCTTCAGACGCCTTTGGAACAGCACCAGCATCTTCAAAAGTTGGCATATCTTCATCCTTAAAAGGTTTATATAACAACTCAACCACAAGCTGGCCTCTTAATTTCTCGTTTTGAACATCGTTCAGATCCATATTTTTCAAGAGATCGAGTGTCACGGTTTTGGGCTCATCAGGCTTAAGTTCCTTCAAGGGGACAACGTTCATGCCCATCTTGTCGTGTTTGCCAACCTAAAAAACAAGACATTCAAAAGGGTATTTTGGTGAAAGGGAATTTCAGAAAATCGTATTTTGGAAAAAAGGTATTCTTGTAGAAGTGTATTTTTGGTAAGAGGGTAAATTGGTAAAAAAGGTTATCTTGGTAAAAAGGTACTTTGTTATAAAGTTTATTTTGATACAAGGGTACTTTGGTATACAGGTTATTTTGATAAGGGTACTTTGGTATAAAGGGTATGTTGGTAAAAGCGTATCCTGGCCAAAGGGTATGTTGGTAAAAAAGGGTATCTTGGTAAAAACAGGGTATCTTGGTGAAAACAGGGTATCTTGGTAACAAAAATGGGTATCTTGGTAAAAAAAATGGGTATCCTGGAAAAAGCAGGTTATCTTGGTTAAAATAGAGTATCTTGGTTAAAAAGAGTATCTTGGTAAAAACAGGGTATCTTGGTGAAAACAGGGTATCTTGGTGAAAACAGGGTATCTTGGTAAAACAGGTAATTCGGTAGAAAGGGTATTTCGGTAAAAAGAGTCTTCGGTAAAAATGGTAATTCGGTAAAAACGGTATTTTGGTAAAAAGGGTCTTTTGGTGTAAGATCATATGAACCCATAATGAAACCTTAGATATTTGCTATCAAAATTTGTTAACCAAAAAGAACATTTAAATTGGAATAAAGAAGAGTCAATTTGACTTTAATAATCAAAACAAGCGAAACCATACCTGTTCCCAATCATAAACTTGAAACTCCACGGCTTGCGATTCGGGATCTTTAACAACCATATTAAACTCCTCATTCCATTCGGGATTCAAATTCTTATGTTTCACGGTCGTCTTCTTTGACGGAAGCTTACTTTCTGTAAGCTTTATCTTAACGTAAGGATCTGAAGCACCTAAAAGATCTTTCTTTCTCAACTTCACCGCCTTCAGAACCTTAACATGAAGGATTCCGACAGGTTTCTTTAACGCTCTGCAAAATGATCACGAGTCAATATGATCATAGTCAAGACGTTGACTTTTACTCGTAACAAGCGGATATAATTATGTAAACATACTTTGATGGATCCAATATTTGTATTTCTAGAGTTCTTGGCCAAAGATACATGTTGGCCACTTGATCTTTGATTTGTTCCTGCACATGATAGATTTCAAGATTATTTGTTTTGAAAATAAAGTCAGCAGATTGACTTGAAACCAAATATAAAGCGGATATTCAAGCATTCTACATTTACCTGAACAAACCTATACAATCCAGGAATTGACATAAGATCAGCACCAAACAGCCTGAGCCCAAAATCAACATGTGGCTGCAAAATGAAGCAAAAGTGAGAAAAGAAAGCATAGAATCAATATGTTCTTATTTGAATAATAATATGACACATAAACTTGGCTACCAAACATGTGGCAAAACCAAGATTTTTTATTAGAATACTAATATTATATACAAATTTGGCTACTTGAGTACTTTCTATAATTTTTCATAAACTTCGTTTGACAAGTCTAATCTGTTGGATGAAAAGAGCATATAATATAGGTAGCTTATTACTTAACAAATTGAAAGAATTCGATATTTACGAACGTTTCTCAACAGCAAGGATGTTACAGAAACTAAGGTTCAAGATTTGCCAACTTGACTCTATGGCTGTTCACAAGCCGAGCCAAGGTGACCTCAAGCTAGTGTTGAAATTTTAATCCGAGCTGAAAATTTGAGCTCAGCTTGGCTCGGTTTTGAAAAAAATTGGTTCGGCCTGAATTTTAAACCTAGCTGAAAACTTGAGCTCGATCTCAGCTTGGATCAATTTCAAAAGCTAGCCCGGCTCAGTTTTTGCTCGAATTTTAAAATTGAGCTGAAAACTTGAGCTTGAGCGCGGCTCAGTTTCAAATTAAATTGGCTCAGCTTGGTTAGGTTGTTAAAACTTCGAAGAAAAAAAAAGGTCTTGATGTGAAATGGACCGAATAATGATGAAAAGTTCGGATTCGGTGCCTTTCACTTTGGCTATAAAATGCTATTTTATAAAATTTACATAAAATTAAATGAGGCAAGCGAGTAAGCCAACCTCGGATCAAGGTTAGCTCGGCTCGTCTAGAAACCAAGCCAATTTCAAGCAAGTTTTTTCCTAACGAGTTAACGGACAGTCCTACTTGACTCCAAATTAACAATGCATATAATTATATTATTATTTGTGTTTTGGAATCTATCAAAAAGAACCCAGTTTACCTTATTCATGAGAGAGACACAAATCTTAGCAAAACAAGGAAAGCTAGGAACAAGCGGTTTTAGTGTGATGCGCGGTGCAGCAAAGACTTGTAAATCCACCACCTGAAATTATAATATTTTTCAGAAAAAGCAAAAAACATTTTCCTTAAAAAAGTAAAAGAAATAAATAAATAAAGTAAATAACCTGAACAGTTGCTTTTAAACCAAATGCTTTGGCAACAAGAGAAACATTAGGATTTCCAGCCCATTTTAAAGATGGTTCCATGATCAACTCTTTCTCATCGGTGACATACACCTTCATCCCTGAAAACAGATTCTTGATATTAAATATTAATGTGGCACACAATTTATGATGACTGTTTCAATGTTTTACTGACAAGTGTATTTTAGACCTGTTTTATGCAACTCCAAACATCATAGTCAAATCGGTGTTTGGTAAGTCCTAGCTTTAAGATTTTATAAAATTTGACCTCCAACAAAACAGGACCAAATGAGCTGACAAAATCTTAAGTTTAGGACAAACTTTTCTTTAAAATGAAACAAAATTGAAGTTCCAAAGTTGCAATATTTTCCATCCTGAAAAAAATTCAATTTACATATTTAAGAGTTCGGTAATGAAACTCATCCTGTATATATCATTACAGAAATTATTTAAGAACTTGAAGGAACTCCTAATAACTAACGTTTTTTATAAAATTTTTGTATGTTCATGTTGTTTGAGTGTAGTTTTATCACTTTTTATTTTTTATATCTATATTTACGATTACAATTATGAAAATTAGTTTTTACACACATCTAAATTTTTTTTACACATGTAAATTTGTTATCACATAAATTTTACACATATGTAAACTTGTGAATTATATATTTAATAAAAAATTATATATAAATATATGGTTCAACTAGTCTTAAATAATGTTAATATATGAAAAAATTTAAAAATGTTTGGTTGTTATGAGTTCTTAAAACTTCTTAACTTTTTTGGAATTCCGAAATGATACCAACCCCTCATGTATATATATATAGAAACAGGATCAAATACATTTTATTCTTAACATGAAAACAGTGAGAATCAATTTGCTGTTATTATTAGGTTTACTTTTATAAGTGTTTGATGTTATTTTTTGTTCGTATTTGCTAATTTTCGATTATGAGACGTTATAAGTATTTGCTTATTTATATTTTGTTGTTATTATTAGATTTTTTCTTTTGCTGATACAAGTATTTGTTGGTATTTGTTGTTATTATTTTGTTCTTGATTTTGATTCTTTTGTTGTAATTTTTAGGTTTTTCTCTTTGTTATTATAAATAATTGTTTATGTAGATTGGTACTGTAGTTGGATTGTTTCTTACGTTCTCATTTTTTTATAAATTCGTATTATTTCCTACGTTCTCATGTTAATACTAAAATGCACATGAACCTTCCCCTATATATATATAGAAATATGATCAAATACATTTTATTCTTAACATGAAAACAGTGAGAATCAATTTGTTGTTATCATTAGGTTTAATTTTATAGGTGTTTGTTGTTATTTTTTGTTCGTATTGCTAATTTTCGATTATGATACATTATCAGTATTTGCTGTTTTATATTTTGTTATTATTAGATTTTTTCTTTTGCTGTTATAAGTATTTGCTGATATTATTTTGTTCTTGATTTTGATTCTTTTGTTGTAATTTTTAAGTTTTTTTCTTTGTTATTATAAATCATTGTTTATGTAGATTGGTATTGTTTCTTACGCTCTCATTTTTTATAAATTGGTATTAATTCCTACGTCATCATGTTAAGATTAAAATATACATGAACCTTCCCCTATATATATATATATATATATGAGAGGGATATTTTGAGAACCATGTTGAGTTTTAAGAACTTAAGAACTCAACTCTAGGCCACACATTTAATTAAATGGATTGGAATATGTGGTTGAGATTAAATCTGGCAAAGAAGTCAAAGTAGGAGAGAGAATAAATATGTAAGTGGTTACACTAACTTTTACGTCCGTTACACATGTGTAAAAAGTCGACTCGATGCGTAAAAAATGCTGTAATTTTTTTACGTGTATGTAACTTACAAATACTACGCATGTGTAAAAAAAATTCGAAAAAAAATCGTTACACTGAGTTCTTTCAAGTTCTTAAAACTCAAAGGGGTTCTTAATTGAAATCTCCCCTCTATATATATATATAGAGGGGAGATTTCAATTAAGAACCCCTTTGAGTTTTAAGAACTTGAAAGAACTCTTAATAACTGACGTTTTTTATAAAAAAAATTTGTATGTAAATGTTATTTGAATGTAGTTTTATCACTTTTTATATCTATATTTATATCTACATTTACGATTACAATTATGAAAATTAGTTTTTACACATATTTAAATTTTTTTTACATTTATGTAAGTTTGTTATTACATAAATTTTACACATACACAAACTTGTGATTTATATATGTAATAAAAATTTATATATAAAATATGGTAAAACCGGTTTCAAACAATGTTAATATAAAAAAAAAATCAAAAAAATGTCACACATATATAAATGTGTGTGTGTGTGTGCATGCATATACATATATATAAATATATTATATATATATAAATATATTATATATATATTATGTAAAACAAATGAAAATACAGAAAGAAGAGTGTTACCTTGAAAAGTAGGAGGCAAAGACCCTAAAGTAAGAGTCTCAAACTCAACCGAATCAATTTTATACTTTGGAATTTGTTCGGCAATAATGGGCTTCGCAATATCCTTCGCGGTCCTGCATATTGCCTGTAAATACAAAAAGGTTACTACATTAACCGTAAAACAAACAAACATGTTCCTGTTCATGTCCGTTTAACTTTAACCAAACAAACAATCCAACACAAACAACAAGAGGGTTTTAGCTATATATAATGAACGTGCTCATGTTTGTTTATATCCACAAACATTCACAAACATAAATGAACGAGCTAGGCATGTGTTCAGGTACGCGTTCGTTCATTTATTCATTGAACGAACATCATGTTTGTTCACATTGGGTTCATTTACAACCCTATGTTTTATTTATTCTTTGGCATGTAAACTATAGTATACATGATAATATAAAGTGTTGCTAAGGTAATTAAAATGTACTAATAATAATAGTCGTACGCTACTACTGATAACATAAAGTGGTGACAAGACTATAGTACTAACATATAAAAGAGCAAATAAATATGAAAAGTAGCACAAAATAAAGAAAATTATATAACCGCAAAAATTAACATAACTAGTTTTACTAACATACCTTGTCAAGATAAGGCCACATGTACTCAATGAACTTGTTAAGCCAATCAACCTGCATTGATCCACTCAAAACATCCGTAAATTTCAATATTTAATAACTTCAAACTTTCAGTGGTGAAAAAATGAAATACATACCCGATCAAAATCCGGGTTTTTAACCCACAATGGAATCTCGGGAAGCATCCGTTGCAGCGTTTCAGAGTCCCGTTCGACCAACGGGCGAATAATAGGATCCTGCTCAAACAAGTAACCCTTTAAACTCAATTGAACAAACCCACAGCCATTAAAAAAAAATAATAATAATAATAAAATAAAAATTAAAACATCAATTTATGTAACCAAAATCCCAAATGATTAAGAAAAAAGTAAACTTTATTCTACAAGAACCAGCACACGCTATCTATCTTTATTAATCCAATCGATCTTTAGACATTCAAACAAATAAAAGATTTATAATAACCGAAATCAAAATGAAGAAGAACATCGAAGATACCTTAACATCTGTGGGCTGGAAGTAGATGAAGAGATAATAACCAATCACAAGGCCAGCAGAAACCCCTATTCCAAATCCAGAAAAACCCAGCAAATTACTGATAAAACCCATCTCAAATATTCAGAAGAGCTTGTTGTTAATTCGAATTAAACAGATAATAAGCAAGTTGGCCACTTTTGGGTTTTTCAAATCTCTAGGAAGGAAAACCCCAGATCACGCAGTGTTATGCCGGCTACAAGAACAAAAGAAAAAGAAAAGGTGTTGTATTTGTTTAGAATAATATTTATTATTATTATTATTATTATTATAGAAAGACAAGGGTAGGATTGTAATAAAAGAGAGAGAAAATATGGACATATGTCTGTTGCTTGGGAAACTAAGGGTCAATGTGGCGTGGCGTGGCGTGGCGTGGCGTGGCAATGTGTTTTCTTTTCAAAGAGATCTGAGTTTTTGTACTTGTCTTCATTAAAGGTAACTAATGAAAATTTATTTCATGATTTTAGTCTATACCAGTGGGGTCATGAACCGGATGTTCATTGAGTATTTTTGATAGTTGTTTGGTGAGAAGTTCATCGTTCGTTTAATAAATGAACGAACATAAACAAGGAATGTTCATGAACGTCTGACAGGGTGTTTATTAATATCTGCTACGTCCATTCTTGTTTAATGTTTGTTTTTTATGTGTGTTCATTAAAGGTTTTTTTTAATATTTTTTAATGGCTTTTTTAATCTTATCACATAGACCTAAACAAAATTATATACCATGTATGTATGCATGTATGTATAAACTTAAGTTCAAATTCATTTTGGTGAGAAAAGTCATTCCAACCAATCAGATTTTTTTTTCTTTTAATTAATTGCAAGGGTATAATGGTAAATATTGTAACTTTTTTATTTAGAAAATTTCATATTATACTTTTATCAATACATTTTATTTTTTATTTAAATCTAAAAAAGCATTTATCACAATTAATAGAAATCGTCTAACATATCATACTTTTCATATTTTACTTCTTTACTAATATATTATATTTGTTTTGTTATTTAATTCTGAAAAACAAATAGTATACAAATAATTATTTGCTTCATGGTCTACTTGTATATATATTTTTATAAATATGTACTATTAATTGAAATATTCAACGGAATTGTTGTTCCCTTTATTACTGTGTACCAGGTATTAGTTTTATAATCTTTAAAACAATACAAACTATTCTGATTATAATTATTTTATAATCGGTATAAAATTCGAATAAAATCTTTCAAGATCCTTTGTTGAAGTAACAAAATCATCAACATGAACCCCATTCAAATACCGACTATAGCTACAATTTATCAGATATAATCACATCCATTTCCAAATATTATGTTTAGTGTCACCCAACACTCACTTGCACAAGAGACCTATAAAAAAATTATTGATGCGAAACACCAACCTTTACACGTTTTTATACCCTCCGCTCTCCGCTGCTATACGCAAACTACTAATTGTCTAATAACACCCAACATTGTCAGACACAAACTTCTTATGTCAAACAACACTAAGTTTAATCCATATCAAAAGAATTGAAACATCAAAAAATAATGGTCAACATATTTGACTGGAAAGAAAATCATATCGTACGATGTTAGGTTTAATCCACTTTTATCCTCGGTCATCACACAACTAATCCTGTATCTCACAATACCATTCACTGATTTTTCTCCAAGTCTCTCAAAACTAAATTCGGTATGATTTGGTACCATCGGTACAAAAGTTTTGAGTTTCGGGATCAGTACAGTACCGGTATTTCCCGAATTTTTGCCTTCAATACCGGTACCGTAACGGTACCAAACCGAATATTTCGGTACCGTACCAAGATTTTGTGATTTTCGGGATCGGTATTTTCGATACCAGTACCAGTCGGTACCGAGCTCATCCCTACTCAAAACCCACATCTTCTTTTGTGTAACGCCCCAGCTTTAACCGGAATACACCCAGGTGCAACGTACAGATCACTTATAAGCTCGTAACACTATTAATAGTTACAACATATATAGTTTGATAATGAAACAAATAACATTACATCGAAATGAAACAAATGTTGTTCATTGAAATAATCCTAAGGTAAAACTAGTTTTCTTGTCTTGACACTTCACCGTGTCAACCTTCAGCACGTTTAAAATAATGCATTTGTCAACAACACATGTTGGTGAGTTTTCATAAGTTTTTGCATGTGTGTGTGTGTGTGTAATAAAATCGTGATTCAACGATCGTCATGAAATAATGTTCAAACATAAAGTAAATGAAATCAAATAGCGTTGTCCTCCTGTTCTTTTAGCCGAAGCTGTAGAAATAGGGGAAATGAGAACCATCATATGAACAACCGAAGTCGTAACGTTAGATGGAGCAGGTACGTCTCGTCCGACCTGTGACATTCATCAACTTTCTGTATTTGAAACCTGATCCATATTGTATTTCGAATCTTTGTTTAACCAACAAATTGATGGATGTTATGTTATATTGTGTGGTTTTATGTTTATTCATGGTAAACCAACTCAATCATGTGTTATAATCAAGTTTATTCCAGTATATTCGCTATTTTGGAGTATTTATCAAGTCCAGGGACTGAAACTGCCAAATTTTAAACTTTCTGACACTGAAACATGGGGTGGCGCTTCCCTTTCCATGCCCAAGGTCACCTTTCTTGAATAAGACAAAAAAAAATGGTCCTGACAACTCCAAACACGAGGCTGTGCTTCCCTTTCCACACCCCCGTGTGCACTGTCATAGATAAGACACAAATGAGGTCCTGACACACACGAAACACGTGGTCGTGTTTCCCTTTCCACGCCCCCGTGTCCAACAATCAAATGTACTTCCAGACAAGCATTAAATGCGCGTGTAAATCTCAAATCACGGGGCCGTGTCAGGCTACCAGCTCAACCTATAAATAGAGGAACTTGTTTCATTGCTTAGATGGGAATTCCAATTAAACACACACAATTTGCACTTATAATCAAACATTTTGGAGTTTATTAGAAGGCTTGGAAGGTCTTGCTCAGTTAGGAAAAAGAATTATCATCATTGTGGTTAGATATTCTAATTCCATCTTGTTCTTCATCTTCTTGTTCATCTAAGATTCATAGCTAATTGGGGAATTATAAAATTGATATTTTATAAACTTCGTTATTCATATTAGCCAACAATCAAGTTTCTTTCAGTTTAACATGCATGCAATAAATTATTTGAATTTATCTATCACCTAACATATTTTAGTTCTTGTTTTAATATACAAATTGAAGAGGTATGTACCCGCCTCAACACCAAGCAAGGCGGGTCAACCCACAAGATAAAGACATTATGAAGGCACAAAGCCAAAACCAAGGCGCATCGCGCATACAAAACATGCTCAGGCATCATATGCTCGCGCATCACATATGCGCGCGGCGCATATCGCATGCTCTTGCACATCACATATGCTCGCGCGTCACATATGCGTGTGGCGCACCAGCGCGCGGCGCATATCACACGCTCGTGCATATCACACCTGCGCATGAAATATCTGCGCGTGAGAATAAAAAGAAGACTTCGCGCATCCTCAGGATGGGCGCATATCACACGTGCACATAATCAACCTCGTCCTTATCCAAATCAGGATCAGGGCAACCTTGATTGTGCACGTCAGACACTCTTCTAGAAGGCATCTTTTTAAGGAGTAAGAATATGCTGATGTTGACAGCTGCCAAATGAAAGGTCGACAACTCAGCATGACACATGTGCTACCACATGATTTCAACCAACGAGAAAGCGCCAGGTGTCCCAGAGGACACGTGGCGCAGTGCGATTGGAGGAGGCCAACGAGGCTGAGCCAGCCAGTGGAAACCCTAGCACTATAAATACAGCATCAACTCCACTTTGATGACACATTCATTCACACTCAATCATTGACAGTTACAAGCAGTGATATCACATTCAATCATATTGAATTATATTCACTCACAGTCAGTTACAGAAAAAACACACAGTCACACAATCAAGAGTATTCAGCGATTCAGCAATACTCTTGAGATTTCACTGACTCACACTTTATTATCTTCTCCACAAAGATACTGATTCTCACGCCGGAGGGTTACCCCAAAGAGGACCCCTCTGTCCCTTTCTGAGGGGTAAGTAACGGCGCTGTTCATTTTGTAGGTGGAAGAACACGGATTCAAAGGAACCATCGGTGAAACAGTTTAATCATACCCGAGGAAAGTAGATCTGCTACCAGTGAGTAGATCCACGTTTCTTCATTGGCGCCATCCACTGTTACAAACGGCAATCAGATCTCATCCAGATCTACGAAAAAAAAAAAATCAATCACCATGGTTTCTGGAGTTCGTAACGTTGATCAAGCTCTGGAGGATATTGAACGTGAGGGTGTTAACGACGGACAGCAGGTTCTGAGGGTTCCGCGTGATTCTACGCGTACCACCAGCAACCGTCCCTTCGTCACAACCCCTCACGCCAGACTGAAACTCCTCCAGACGATCACACGTTACAAAATATGGCCGGCGCGAAGCTGAAAGGACCAATGGGTCCAGAAGATGAAGCAAACGATCCGAATGAATGGCTCATAAATGAGCAGCGGCGTCTGATGGAAAAGTACACTGAAATGATCAAACAGAAGAAGCTAGCCGACCAAACACAAAGGCAAGCGATTGATAAGCAGCCTACAAAAAGGCCGCGCGCAGCCGGAAGAAGGGCATTCTGTTCACACTGCACACACTGAGTTCAGTGATGAAGAAGTGCATAGCATGAGGAAGACAAGGGATACTCATGCAGGAGGCTCGCAGCTCCGCGCGCCTGTGAACATGGCGCCTGGGGCCAGAGCAGATCTGGATCTGCACATGCCATACAGCCCACCGGTCAGAGGGCAAGTTGACGTAACCACACCCTACAGACCAGCCATCCTGGTAAAACACTCAAAGTTTACTGCGCGCATCGCGCAGGCTCCCATCCAGCACAAGACCAAGATGCCAAGTGGTCTGGGCAAATATGATGGCACAACAGATCCAGATGACTTTTTGCAGGGTTTCTATAACACGGGAAACCTAGAGAGCTGGACGATGCCAACATGGTGTCATATGTTTGCTCGCTGCCTCACGGGCGCTGCGCGGGTATGGTTCGAAAGCTTGCCGACAGGGCAAATTGATGGGTTCGAGGAACTATTAGAAAAGTTCCAAGCCCACTTCGTACAGCAGCGCAGGCACACGCGCGATCCTGATGACATCATGCACTGCATACGCAGGAATGATGAAACGATTGAAGATTACATCACTCGTTTCAATCAGGAGTCCCTGGCAATCGGGGGCATAACTGAGCAGCTCCTGCGCGTGGCCTTTATACAAGGCGCGCGCAGTGATCAGTTACGACGAGCTCTCGTAAGCAAAGATGGTATGCCCACCACGTGGGCCAAGTTAATGGAGGCATCGCGAGTTTTCGCGAGAAATGAGAAACAGATTGCCCAAGATAGGGCAAGAGAAAGAGCGCATCAGGCTGAATCACCGCGCAGCAAAGAGAAGAGGGCCAAACAGAACTCTGTATGGTCCAGGTTGCAGCCAACAAGTTTTTCTTCCGCGAAAAACAAGCGCAACCAAGCTCACCCCAGCCCCAAAAGGATGCTCGTAAACACGGGGAGGGTGACAAGAGGGAGGGCGGCAGAGATCCCAGCAGACCTCTGCCAAGAATATGGACTCCCCTCACTAAAACACCTTCACAGGTGTTAAGTACTGTGAATGTCCAATTCAAGCCTCCCAAACAACTACACTACAAGGGACCCGCAAAACAGTGGCAAATATTGTGAATTTCACAGGTCCCCGGGCCACAACACCGACGCATGCCATCATTTAAAGGATGCGATCGAGAAGGATGTAAAGTCGGGCAGGCTGGCTCACTTGGTAAAAAACCAAAGAATAGAAGATGAGCAACCGGAGGGAGCCTCTGCCAGCAAGAAGTACAAAAGAATCTGTGTGGCTGAGGGGGGACGACAAGGGCAGACGTCAAGAAAGAGAAGCGCGCAAATTCACGGAGATTGGCGCGAGCAGCAAGTCATCTTCCCAACAATCAGGGGAGGCCCTTCAATAAGCAGTCCTCTAGTCATTACCACACACATTGCTCATTACGAAGTGTCAAAGGTCCTGGTGGACACTGGAAGCGAATCTGACATTATGTATGAGCAGTGTTTCAGAAAGTTAGACCCGGCAGACCAAGCGCGGCTCGAAATTGTGAACGCACCAATCTGTGGTGTCTCAAATGAAATCATACATCCCCTAGGCCAGATTCAGTTTGAACTAACTATGGGGGATGATGAGCACAAGCGAGCCGAAGTTGTCAACTTCTTGGTCTTGCCCACCACGTCATGCCACAATATGATCCTGGGTAGGGGAACGATTGCCCAATTTAATGCTGTACCGTCGCCAGCGCACGGCGCATTGGGGATCCCTACACCAACAGGCGTAGCATTTGTTTACCGCGATCATTTGTGCGCAGTGACAAGCACGCCGCGGGAAGGGAGAATGAAACTTACAATGGCTGACAATGCGCCAGAGAAGTGGATTTTAGACCCAAAATTCCCAGAGCAAACGGTCACAATTGGCGCTACCATTTCAGACGAAACGAGATTGAGAATGAAAAAGTTGCTTACAAAATACACGTCGGTTTTCGCGTGGCAACACTCCGATATGACGGGGGTCCCGCGAGACTTGGCGCAACATTCTCTTAACACGTTTAAGTCGGTGGAGCCAATTGCACAGAAAAAGAGAATCATGGGGGATGAAAAGGCGAAGGCCATGAATGAGCAAGTGGAGGACCTGTTGCGCGCAAACATCATCCGCCCAATTCGATACCAGACATGGGTAGCCAATCCTGTGATGGTAAAGAAAAGCAACGGGTCATGGAGAATGTGTATTGACTTCAAGGACCTCAACAAAGCATGTCCGAAAGATTGTTACCCCCTCCCAAACATCGACGCAAAGGTGGACTCCGTGGCGCCATTCAAGCTCAAATGTTTCCTGGATGCCTACAAAGGCTATCACCAGATTCAAATGGCACCACAGGATGAAGACAAGACGGCCTTCAGAACCGACAAGGGTGTTTTTTGTTACACAAAAATGCCCTTTGGTTTAAAAAAATGCGGGCGCAACCTATCAGAGACTTATGGATTCGGTTTTCAGTGAACAAAT
>NW_027499023.1:0-115131 GCF_021521415.1 Bidens hawaiensis | reverse complement strand
TCAATTAAGCATGTAACACGGGTCACATTCCATCAAGTCCAATACACAAAGATAAGGACCCGAATAAACTTCACCCCAAGGACAGATAAACTGTTGGGGGATTTTACATACATTCGCCCAAAGGATAGTACTTCCTGTCCTGGAACACTTCACCTTAACCCCAACAGGGAAATCAAGGAATATTTACATACATCACATTGACCCGGTCACGGCTTAACAAAAAACATAAACTTGTTGGCCACACACACACACATTAACATAACATAAACATCAAACTTACCAACTTACAAGCATAGATAGTAAAAATAGCATAAACTATGCAATATCATTCAAATGCTTCAAAAGGGTAAAATCGACATAAAACGTGTATGCTAGCCCAAAACGTAAAACAATTAAAAAGGGCATCATGAAACTCACCTGAAGTCAACCACACACTCTAAGTTCACACACCCAAGTAGAAGCCTGTAATTTGTACATAACGCATTACTAAACTAGCTCGTAATATCACACTCGCCTAACGGACCGTCCTAACCTAATTGTTTTGACCTGAGGCATAGACCATACTCAATATACTTTTCCTCAGCTCCTAAAATCATTCAATTAACCATTCCACCCAACGATCATGGTCAGGCTTATTCATGATGCACAACTCGCCTGTTGTACGCAAATCGAGTCGAATACGTGCGTAATAAATCGTTAAATCATTTGCCAAGAAAATCAGACCCATATGAACCAAATTCAAATCTTAAACAGTCAATATATCATAATATGCCTCCCAAGTTGATATGGTTGGCAATTCCTTTACACAGCGCTCAAATTACGTTTAAACAATAATTCGCGCACAACCGGCTCGATTAACTAATCACCAACCAAATCAGCCCCAAATACAAAATAAATAATTTTATCACAGCTCTTAAATCCATCTAGGGCTATGCAAACCGATTCGGTTGGCAATTCAATCGATTAACGCATCAAACTCAAGATTTAACGAATCTACACTCGATAAACCATAGTTTTCGAACTTCAATACATTGAACGACCTAAACACCTCCAATGACCACAACATTTTAATATGATGTAAATGGCATTCCTAGGAAGATTTTGACACCAAAAGAACCAATTTTTATCCACGACAATTGAACTCTGCCCGAAATCTGCCCAAGGTGACAAAAACAATGAAATTAGGCATTAAAACAACAAGGGTTGAGCAAGAAGAGCATTGGGGATTCTAGTATATACCTTGAACTTCCTCTAGGAGGCTTCGAGTTTCAGAAATGATAAAAAAAAAACCGAAGGGGGGGAGGCTTCACAAAAGAACCGATCGGGTTTTAGGGTGGGGGGGCTAGGGTTGGGTTTGGGATAAAAAACTAATAAGTGCTACATTTCAGTCCCTTCGCTTTTAAAATATGGTCCCCTTGGCTCCCAAACTAGACATATTACATATTGTACATGTCCTTAGGCCCCCGAGTCCCCAAGAGAACCTCGGGAAATTAATCTACAAATCTTACACGCATGACGTTCGGTTAATGAGAAATCTTGGGATGTTACAGCGTAAGTGTTCAGCCGTATATGTATATGCCGCATATATGTATCCAGCGTGTAAGTATGAAAGCGTGTAAGTATGTAACGCATAAGTACGTATGTATGACGTATATGCATATATGTCGTGTATGTATATGTCGTATATGTAAGACTTATATGTTGGAACACTTACACGCCAATGACAACTTATACGCCCAAACAACATATATGTTGGGAGACTTATACGTGAGGACCACTTATACGCTGGACAACTTATACACTTAAAATTGATTTTCCGAATAAATGAAAGATAAACAGCGTATACGTACATAAACTATAGATATGAACTTACACGATATATAAGCTTCTAATATGAGAATACTTAATAATGAAAGGTAACGTTTATAATGAAGATTTGATTTGATTAAATAATTAAACTTCCGTTTTCTGATGAGGTTACTCGTAAAGACTTATTAATGATAATAAATTTTTTCCAAGCTTACCAGGAAGCTTAAACCCAGCCAGGGGCTCTTCCTTTTGGACCCCGCTAGAGCTGCTGCCCAAAGAACCCCGCTGCAGGGGCTTTTCCCACGGACCCCCGTAGCCAGGGGTTACCATAACATAGACATATGATATGGATAGGGCTAGTTTATTGATACTTGTAATTTTTATACAGTTAGCAGCGCCCAATTAAGGAGAGGAGTTACCATTAACTCTGAAAGGAATCGCTTACAGGTGAGTTTCTAGTCCAATTTCCTTGTTATGTTTTCGAGGCTACGTGCATACTCGATGTGATTAGTTAATACACTTATCTTAAGTGGTAATTGTGTTCCATATATGATTTATGTGATAGTTATTGAGGCTATGAATGAATGCTTGTCGGTACGTGAAAGATCTTCGGATATTGCATGTATCACAAGGATAGGTAATCATTTTATAAAGTATGTATGAATGACATAGCTGGGTATGTATAATATTGTATGAATGATAGTATAAAGAAATAAAGGAATGGGTACAGGGAAGAAAGGAACCAGACCCTTAGAATATCTAAGAGGATAGGGACCAAACCCTTAAATATCTGAGAGGATAGGAACTAGACCTTATAATATCTGAGAGGATAGGGACCAGACCCTTATAATATCTAAGAGGTTATAGTGCTGAAGGCTCTTTAAAATGTATAAGTATGTAAAGAAAGAATGAATGTAAAGTATGAAAGAAAAGAAATAACGTATATACTTAGGTATGTACGAAAGAAAGATAAGCAGGTTAAGTAAGTTATACATATCTTCATATACGTATATGTGTAAGTATGTGAATGTATTATGTTTTAACTTGAACTCACTCAGCGTAGCTGACTTTTAGTATGAACGCGGAGTAATTGACCAAAGAAGCTAGCTTGGGGGAGATACATGGCAGGATCTAAAGAAATTGGCATCTCCAGAAGGATGTGTCATGATGTTTAAATAAAATGATTTATGTTATGGTTTTAAAGACAAGTTAGGATGTTTTGTAAAGAATGATTGATGTTTTATTTTAATTCGTGAAAGTTTTAATTAACTCTGATATTTAGAACGGTGTTTATGAGTAAATCTAACGTCAATGTAGGAAATCAGGAATGGGGCCTTACATGGGGCTAGAAACTCACATGAGCTCGGTTCCTTTCCGAGTTAATGGTAAATCCTCTCTTTAACTGGGCGCGGCTAACTGTACAACAATTACACGTATCAATTAACTATAACTACCTATATCGTATTTCTAGTTTAATATAACCCTCAACGGACGGGGTCCGGGGGCAGCGCCCTTGGCGGGCGGCATCCCCTAGCAGGGTCCAAGGAGCAGAGCCCCTGGCTAGGGTCGAGAAGAATGAGCACCCTTTTTATTTCCAATAAAGTTCCTTTACTAAAATCTCATCAAAAACTCAATTTTTATTAAATACAATACATCATACACTACCCCATTCGCTATGACATATGATTCCATTCGTTATAACGAATGGCTTGATCTAAGACGATTGACTACAAAACGAATGGCTAGGGCCATTCGTGCTTTCCTGAAAAGAATAAGTGATTCATTCGTTACAGGAGCATAGTAATGTGTTTATAACGAATGGTTCTATTCGTTGTCTCCTCATGGCGAATGAATGGATAACGAATGAGTAGACCATCCGTGACCTCTATTAGACGAATGAGAGGTTTATTAGCACGAATGGGTCTTATTCGTTATGACGAATTTAACGAATGGCCTGCCATTCGCTTATCATAGCGAATAAGCATCAGTGTTCATTCATTCGTTGACTTAGATTGTAAAGGTCCAAATTGCTATGAACATAAATAGGCAGATGACACCAGATTCGCGATTAATCTGTGAATCGTGATGAAACAACACAAAATTGGTATCAACTTTCTTAGAATAACAACACCTACTAACCCCAACCCATCAAACATCTAAACATTAGGGTTTAATGGTTTATTTGATAGATATATATTTACGGCTAAACCTTTGATTAATCAACCCAATAGTTGATAATGAATTTCAGTGGGAATCATTTCGTTTGTTTAGTCTTGGGGTACTAAACGAGTCAAACAAGTGTTTAGTTATAAAATGTACCTTTAAACAAATCGGTTTACAAACGTGATCTAATCTTGATGTAGGTTTTGCTCGTCACGATGCTCTAACACCCACCATCTCGGGTCTTTTCCTTCGGATCTTATTTCGGGATATAGGAGGGTGTTTGTGTGTGTTCTTGAGAGTGTATAGAGGCTAAGGACCTAAGGCCCATCACCATCCCTTATTCCATATTTTAGTGTCCATGCCCACCCTCTAATAGTTTATTTATCTAAACTGATAAATGACACGTTATTGAATAATCGAAATTTACTTTATTATTATTATCGAAGGTAGGATGTTACATAAATAGACGAAAACTCATACAAATGAGAATATGGATCCTCTGAAGCCATCTCGTGAACATGAGGCATGCAGTTAATGTAAGATAGGCGGGAGCTGAATGTACGTTGTACTAGTATATGCACCTGTGGGATATCGGGGAGGCACCATCTGAAATAGCTGGTCTGAATTGACTGTTAACTCCCTAAACAGGGCGGCTATAATTCTCCTTCGCCCCTCTTAATTTACCTCAATACCCTGACCTCTATCAGCTATTTCAGCTCTGTTAACTCTGTTCCTTCCAATATCACGCATGCCTCTGTTTCTGTTGCAAACCCTGCACCTCTCTGATTTACCGTCTCTTCTTCCTCTTCATTCCAACCATCATTAACCAGCTCAAACTTTTTATTATCCCGGTTCCTCCAATCTGGCCCATTACTACCATATTATCCTTGATCTGAATCATTCCATTCCCATTCACCTTCCTCATATTTAGTATGAACACTGATATAATCTTCATCTGGGAACAACTAAACTCTATGACGGGAGTGTTGTGTGAAGCTGATGGTCCAGGTTGATGGTTATTTTGGTTTATGGATTGACGAACTGAGTTATTCAGGTTTGGTTGATGGTTGGTATTGACGGGTAGATCTGGGTTGTTTTCGGCATGGTCTCGGTTATTATATATCTGGGTGAAAGATGTTGCCTTCAGGTAGTGGGTTTTTGTTATGATTTTTGTGCTAGTTCTGGCCTACCATTTCTGAACCTCTGCGTTGAGCTCGGTTTTGTCAGACACTTCTCTCGAATTCAGAATCGATGATAAGCATAGATTTCCTGCCTGAGTGGCGGTTGTGCATAAAACTATTACATGCACAATCAACACACCACGCGTAAAATGGGAAAATAAAAGAAAATTCAAAAAAAATAAAACTAAAACTAATACTAAAATAAAACAAGGAAATCAAGTCACACAAAAACACTAAGCGTACTAACTCTCCAGCAATAACGTCATTTTGATGCTAGATTGTCGTTATTTAGTCAAAAACAATAACAATTAAATTCCTAATCATCTTAAACAAATTATGGCAAGTAGGATATTGAACCAAGAGAAGTATGTGGTCAGGGTAATGTGTCATTCGTCATTTTTGAAACCCGATAATCCGTCCCATTTTAAATTTTCGACACCTTCCGGATATTCATTTATTAATAAAATGATGAATTGTTTTTATATTTATGTTCATGATGTTGTTTATGTTTATAATGTTATTTATTATTTATGTAACGTCCTAAATATTATAATATTAAATAAAGAAAGTTGCGTTAAATTGTCGTGTGCTAAATAATATTAACTAGCGTCTAATAAGGAAAAGATCATGGACTTGGACTAATTAAGATGGATTAAAGGGAATGGGCCTTAGGTCCATGGGCTTTAAAGGATATAAATATCCCCTTAAACCACCCTAAAACCCTAATTCTCATTCCATCTTTCCATATTTCCTACACACTAAAAAACACACACATACACCAACACATATACACGGCCGAATGAGAGAGTGAGATCCAAGGCCAAGCAACGTGATTCTTGACAGATCGTTACTACACGAGATATATACAAGATTGATAGCTCGTAAGCAAGCTAACCTAGATCAAACGAGCACGTAAAAGTATGTCTTTTACCTTAAAGTTTACGTTTTTATTAACGTTTAACCTTGAAACTTAGAACGAGAATAGATCGGGTATAAACGAAATGTAAAGTTGTAAACTTGATGCTAAAACGAAGATAATGAACTCATAAACCTATGCGGCTCGATTAAATAAACCCCTAAGATCTAGTTTTGAACGTTTTAATCTTAAAGGTCCAAACTTTATGCATTTTTGGGTCGTGTTTTATCCAAAAATGTCCACGGGAACGTTTGCGAGAATTATTAACCTCTTATCAATATATTACACATTAAAATGGAATTATTATAGGGTTTTGGGATAAGTCGTAGCTGCTGCTGGGTAACTTCGCCCGCAGCAAGTTTGCCCAACATGTTCGCTTGCACGCAAGTTCGCCAACTGTGAACTTCGCCTGATAGTTAAGTTCGCCAGATGTTAAGTTCGCCACTGGTTAAGTTCACTACTAGCAAAGTTCCCTAATGTTAACTTCGCCAGTAGCTAAGTTCGCTGATGTTAACTTCGCCAGTAGCTAAGTTCGCTGATGTTAACTTCGCCAGTAACTAAGTTCGCTTAAGTTAAGTTCGGTAACGAATCAGATAGCGAATCAGACTTAATACGTTACGAAGAATGAGTTAACAAATTATAAAGTAAATTAAAATCCTAATAGAAAATGTGTTAAGACAGTTAATGAAAATAAAATTTTTCCAAGCTGACCTGGCAGCTTAACCCCAGTTGGACTCCGTTAGGGGCTGCCGCCCCTAGAACCCCGCTGCCAGGGGCGCTGCCCCTGGACCCCCGTTCGTTGTGGGTTATATAAAGATAGAAATACGATATGAGTAGTAATAGTTAATTGATACGTGTAATTGTTATATAGTTAGTCGTGCACAGCTCAAGAAAGGGATTACCATAAACGGTGAACGTAACCGCATTCAAGTGAGTTTCTAGCCCCATTTTCTTGTTATGTTTTCGGGACCGTGTGCATACTCGATGTGTTAGTTAATACACTTACCTTAACTGGTAAGTGTATGCCTTATATGGTTTATATGTTATGTATGTATATCATAAATGTGAATGAAAGCTTGTCGGTATGTGAACGATCTTCGGATATTGCACATGCTAACAAGGGAGGTATGTTTATGATAGTTGAATGTGTATGATAGATATATGTACAATATATGAGTATGTATGAATGATTAAAGAAAGTATGTATGATATGGGTATGTAAAGACGGTATGTACGAAGATGAAGAAAGAGGGACCAGAACCTAATAATATCTGAGATAGAAGGGACCAGACCCTAATAATACCTGAGATAGAAAAGTGAAAAGGGACCAGACCCAAATAATATCTGAGATAGACAAAGGAAAGAGGGACCAGACCCTAATAATATCTGAGATAGAAAAGGACAGTAATTTATATAGTATGAAAGTATTAAAGTACGAACAAATGTATGACTTATGTAATAAAGTTAAATCAGTAAAGTAATTATTATGTATCTTCGGATGCATAATTGAAGGTAAGTGTATGTATTGTATAATGTGTGATTAAATAGAACTCACTAAGCGTAGCTGACTTTTAGTATGCACGCAGGTGAGTAGATTGAGGCAGTTCGCTTGATAAGGACACATGGCATCGAATTGAAGACACTAGCGTCTCAAGGAAATGCTATGATGTTTTAAAGACTATGTTTTTTTAAATGACTATGAATGTTTGATATGACAAGATTTGAAAGTTATGTAATGTTTTATGGTTAAAGTTTTATATTTCGCGTAAAGTTTTAATCAACTCTGATATTTAGAACTGCGTTTATGAGTAAATCCAACATCAAATGTGAGGCACCGGTAACGGGGCCTTAAAAGTTGGTATCAGAGCAAAGTTCGAGAGATTTAAGCATCCTACATGCTTAGACTCGAACAGAGAATGGGATTAAAGTAAGAAAATAAAGAAGATGCCAGTCCAAGAATGCCATGTGTCACTCAAGCAAGCTCAATAAAGGTAAAGTGTATGGTTAAATAATGAATGCTAGCTTAATTTCTAGGGATAGGAGTACATGATGATATGAACTGTTTGATTGTTTAACTGTTTAAGAATAGAATTAGAACAAATAGACCCATGAGAGGAAGTGTATAGGACACGGAAAGTAACGTGATCAGCTAATCATAGCTGTCCACTGTTATTACCTGTTAGCCTTACTATCCTTGTACTAAATAGTTCCTTGAGTGATGACGTCTGTGTTTTCCCATATAGAATACTATGGCTGGAGCGGAAGGAAATGCGAGAGCTGGAGGAATTGGGGGAGTTGGAGGTCGCACTGGACGTCGTGGCAGGCCTCGTCGTGTCCGACAACTTTCAGTGGAAACAGCTTCCAACACCGGAGATGAGGGAAGTGCAACTGGAGGAAATCCGAACAACAATGAAGGGGTTCAACTGGATCCCGCAATCTAAGCAGCTATTGTTCAAGCTGTAGCCACTGCTGTGAAGAATATGAACCTGGAGGGTCTGCTGGAAGCCGTGAAAGAACTGCTGAAGGGGCAGGAGGTGATGGTAGGAGAGACGAAGAAGAAGAGAGGGAGGCCCCGAGTGGGGTTAATTCTGTGAAAGCCGATGACGGAAAGAGGCCGAGGTGGGTGCAACTATAAGTCCTTGAAAGGATGTGACCCGCCGAAGCTGACTGGATTAGGAGACACAATCGCTACTCTTCAGTGGATAACCGCCATGGATAAAGTTATCCACATTAACGAGTGCCGTCCCGACCAAGCTGTGGGTTACTCCACTCAGTCATTCGGTGAAGAAGATATGTATTGGTGGGAGTCGGTTGAGCAGAGGAGGAGTCAAGAGGAGATTAAGGCTATGAAGTGGGACGATCTGAAGGAGTTGGTTATGAAGAAATTTTATGCTGACGCTGAGGTTGAATGGGCGGAGATGAAGTTCCTGAACTTGAAAGCTGGGACAATGACACATCGTGAGTATACCCCCGAGTTTAACCGAATTTCTAGGTTAGTGCCTGACATGGTTAACACTGAGGCAAAAAGGATCAAGTGCTATGTGAGGGGATTGCCACAGAGAGTCCGCACGCTAGTCAGGACGAGTAAACTACTACCTTTGACTCTGCTATCGAGCTTGCAGAGATGGTTTATGCAGACTTGGCGGCGGATGATATTGTGGTGGAAGAAGAGAAGAAAGATAAGAAGTGGGTCAATGTCAAACGAACCGGTACTCAGTTGTGGAACTCCAAGGAAAAGAAGCAGAAAGTGTGGGAGAAGAGACCGTTCAAGACATGTGGTAAAATGCACGGTGGTGAGTGCAAGTGGGGTAAAGGATCTTATGTGTGTCATAAGTGTGGTAAGACTCATGGAGGAGAGTGCAGGCTAGGGTCGAATGCCTGTTATAAGTGTGGAAAAGTGGGACATTATGCCCCAGATTGTACCGCCAAGTCCGCATGTTATAAGTGCGGTAAGACGGGCCACTTTGCTAGAGAATGTACTGAAGGTGAAGCTGGAGGTAGTGGGAAGAAGGATGCTGACCAAGCCAGGCCTAGAACTAGAGCCTACATGCTGACTCAGGAACAGGCTAAACAGATTCCGGATGTTGTGACTGGTACGTTTTAGTAATCGGTATTTCTGCTTCTGTATTATTTGATTCGGGTGCGAATAAAAGTTTCGTAGCTACTCCATTTAGTAAATTAGCTAAAATGAAATGTTGCCGAGTGTCTGAAACTTTTATAGTAGAAACCGCTAGTGACACTTCGGTTAAAATAATGAAAATGGTACTGTAAGATAGAGTTAGAGGGACATGAATTCCCTGTTACCTTGTACGTTATGACCTTGGGAGGGTTCGATGTGGCTTGGGAATGGATTGGCTATCTGAGTATGAAGCTCAGATCGTGTGTAAGAGTAGGATGATAAGGTTAAAGTCTTTAGATGGTAGTGTAGTGACGGTTTATGGTGATAAGGAAAGTTCTGGGCTTAATGTCATTTCGATGATAAAAGCCGACGCACTGTTAAGGCGAGGGTGTGGTGCCTACCTAGCGTATGTTGTCAACGCTAAGGCCGAGATAAAAGAAATAAAAGATGTTCCTATCGTGTGCGACTACCCAGAAGTATTTCCAGAGGATCTTCCGGAGTTGCCACCGGAGCGGGAGATAGAATTCCAGATAGATTTAGTACCAGGAGCCCAACCCGTCGCAAAAGAGCCTTACCATCTAGCGCCGTCCGAGATGAAGGAATTGATGTCCCAACTGCAAGAACTCCTCTACAAGGGTTTTATTAGACCAAGTGTTTCCCCGTGGGGTGCACCAGTATTATTCGTGAAAGTATTAAAGTACGAACATATGTATGACTTATGTAATAAAGTTAAATCAGTAAAGTAATTATTATGTATCTTCGGATGCATAATTGAAGGTAAGTGTATGTATTGTATAATGTGTGATTAAATAGAACTCACTCAGCGTAGCTGACTTTTAGTATGCACACAGGTGAGTAGATTGAGGCAGTTCGCTTGATAAGGACACATGGCATCGAATTGAAGACACTAGCGTCTCAAGGAAATGCTATGATGTTTTAAAGACTATGTTTTTATTAAATGACTATGAATGTTTGATAAGACAAGATTTGAAAGTTATGTAATGTTTTATGGTTGAAGTTTTATATTCTGCGCAAAGTTTTAATCAACTCTGATATTTAGAACTGCGTTTATGAGTAAATCCAACGTCAAATGTGAGGCACCTGTAACGGGGCCTTACAATTTATGATGTTACAAATTTAACTCTAAGTATTATATCAACTTTATTTAATCAATTGGGTCAAAGACATTTAATGGGTTATAAAACCATTTAATTAGTCAAAATCAGTGATTTCAAACCTTATGACTAGCCTCTTGAATAGCCATCAAATTAACTCACTTAGACCTTTTTATTGTAACATCCTACTTTCGTTAAGGATTAATAAAATAAGTTTCGATTATTTAATAGTTTGTCGTGTATCTGTTTGGATAATAAACTGTAAAAGGTTGGGCTTGGACTTTAGTAGATAGAATAAAAGATGAAATGGGCCTTAGGTCCATGGGCTTAAGGGAGTATAAATATCCCTTAAACCCTAATACTTTCCATTTTATCCATCTCTACACCATAGCCTACACCTTCGAAAACACACACAAACACCATCCTTTAACCCGAACCTAGATCCGTAGTTGAAAACCCTAGCTTGTTAGTGCTAGAACGTTGTGACGAACCAAACCTACATCAAGACCAGCTCGTGTTCATAAACCGACTCGTTTAAAGTACGTTTATAACGGGATCGTGTTCATTTAGGTTAGGATTCGTTTAATAATCCTAGATCTGAGTTTATGAGGTAAAAAAGAATCCAACAAAGCAAAACTCACTGAAATTGATTAACATTTGATGGGTTAATTGTGTAAAAAGAACCCGTATGTATGTATGAACAAATCGCACCCTCGAAAACTCGATGTTTGAATTAATGGATGATTAGGGTTTGTTAGCGGTGAGATTGCGAGCCTATTGGTACCAAAATCATGTTATCTCATCATGATTTGAAGGGTTAATTGCAGATCTCGGGGTCTGTTGACCATTTATGTTCATATCGATTTTGACTTTAACCTCTGAGTCATAGTCTGGATAAGGTGGATGCAATTCGTTATGATTAGATAACGAATTAGTTCACCATTCGTTAAGTTCAGATAATGAATTAAGTGATTCGTTATTCACCCATTCGCTATGTTCAAATAACGAACTAGGCTGTTTTTCAGATGATGAATTAGGTTATGCTAAGATAACGGACCAGATAGCGAATTAGGTGATTCGTTACTCACCAATTCGCTAAGTTCCAATAACGAATTAGACCACGAATCAAGTCATGTTCAGATAACGAGTTGGAATGACGAATCAGGATAACGAATTAAGGAAGAAAACATAACGGTGAGCGTAACCGCATTCAGGTGAGTTTCTAGCCACATTCCTTGTTATGTTTTCGGGGTTGTGTGCATACTCGATGCGATAGTTAATACACTTACCTTAAACGGTAAGTGTATGCCATGAATGATTTATGTGATAGATATTATGATATGAACGTGATTGAAAGCTTGTCGGTGCGTGAACGATCTTCGGATATTGCACATATTGACAAGGGAGGTATGTATGTGAAAGATGGATGTGTATGATATGTATATATATGTACAACATATGAATATGTATAAATGATAAAAGAAAGTGTATCTATGTTATGGGTATGTAAAGACTGTATGTACGAAGATGAAAAAGTGAGGGATCAGACCCTAATAATATCTGAGATAAAGAAGAAAGGGAACATACCCTAATAATATCTGAGATAGAGAAAAAAAGAGGGATCAGACCCTAATAATATATGATATAGAAAAGTAAGGTATCAGACCCTAATAGTAGCTGAGATAGACAAGAAAGGGATCAGACCCTAATAATATCTGAGATAGACAAGGACAGAGGGATCAGACCCTAATAATATCTTAGATAGAATGGACTGTAGTTATATAGTACGAAAGTATATATGAAATTATGTAATGAAAGTAAATTAGTAAAGTAATTATTATGTATCTTCAGATGCATAATGGAAGGTAAGTATATGTATTGTATGATGTATGATTAACTAGAACTCACTCAGTTTAGCTGACTTTTAGTATGCATGCAGGTGAGTAGAATGAGACAGTTGGCTTGAGCGGGGATACATGGCAGAAGAATAAGAGTCTGGCATCTGAAGACACAATTTGTTTTATGTTCTAACATCTTAATGTTGGAAGACAAAGAATGTTTTAAGACAATTTATGGATTATTATTGTAATTCTATGAAAGTTTTATATTCCGTGTAAAGTTTTATTTAACTCAGATGTTTAGAACTGTGTTTATGAGTAAATCCAACGTCCAATGTAGGGCACCGGTAACGGGGCCTTACAGTTATTAACGATATTTAGCCTATATAAAGCTCACTCACTCTCTACATTCTTTGCACAACTAATTTACACCCAAAATCATTCAAGCTTGTCAATTTCTCTTAAGTTTCAGTTTGACTTTCAAAAGACAACTGCCTAAGAATTATTATTTTCTTTTTCTTTTGTGATCCAATACCCAAGTAATGTTTATTTCTTATCATTACGCATAATGATTGTTTCCATGATGACAACCCAAACGACATTCATGGAGACATATCATCCTTCGTTATCTGCTCGCTTATGTTCGGTTTATAAATTTTATGTTTAAAAGTCAACTTTTATTTTTACAAACTAATAATCGAGAACAAACATTTTTTAACATACTATTTAATTTTTTCAAATAATGTTACGTACAAACCCGACTCAATAACCGGGTTCGTGTCTGACCAAAAAATGAACCACTCGTTAAACTAGTTTTCTTAATTAACTGTTCAGTTGGAACAAACCGGACACATCTAAATTTATCAATAATTATTATAACCCATTTATTTTTATAAGACTAATATAAATAAACTTAACAAATCAAATAACCAAAATCTTTTTTTAATAAAACCATGATATATTTTTCTTTATAAATTGTTTTGTCATAAACTGGACGTTCTTGCCAAATTACTTTCTTTTCGCAAATTCTTTTTAAGCCTAGCTATTTATTTATCTAGGGTCGGTCGTTGAACCGAACTTTGTTGGTTGACTTTCTTAAAGGTATTTTTCGCTCTCGACTCGCTTACTTAACACGTGAGTTTTTCGTAACCCCATTTTAACTCTTTTAATATTTTTGGGGTGTAGCATGTCACAAGTTTTTATTTCGTTAGTTATGCGCTTATTTACAAAATGATTAACATTTATCGTACATGTTAATATTATTCTAGCATATGGTCTATGATTATACGTTAACTTGCTTGCAACGTGTTTACTATTTTTATGTTGGAAGTTACACAAACGCATATACAAAGTGGGAGGGTCTGACGGGACGTACATGCGCCGTCTAACGTTACGACTTCGGTTGTTTATGTAAGGTGGTTCTCATTTCCCCGACTTCTATGGATTCGGCTAAATGATCGTGAGGATGACACTATTTGATTTCATTTACATTATGTTTGAGTGGTTATTGCATGACGATCGTTGAATCACATATTTTATATATATTTATATACGCTAAAACTTATGAAAACTCACCAGCATGTGTTGTTGACAAAATATATTATTTTAAACGTGTTACAGGTTGATACGATGAAGTGTCAGGACAAGAAAATTAGTTATACCTTAGGATTATTTCAATGAATAATATTTGCTTCATTTAGATGTGATGTTTTTTTGTCTCATTATCAAACTATTTGTGTACTTGAGAAATTATGAAATAAAATAAATATATTATCACTATTAATAGTGTTACAAGCATATGAGTAATCAGTACTTTGCACCCGGCCGTATTCCGCTTAAAGCCGGGGTGTTACAGATTGGTATCAGAGCTGTGACTATAAGATAGGTGGTTAGACGTAACGACCTAAAATAGTTATAGTTTATTTTTAGGGCCCCAATTGTATATATACCCTATGTGTTATGTGCCAGCATCTTTTAAGATTGTTCATATGCTTCAAGTATATTTATAATATTTTATAACATCGCATATACACATACACACAAACAAACTCTGAGGCTTATGCCTAAACAATTTTGTAATATTTTATATTTTTCAACAAATTTATGATGTTTAATGTAATAATTAGTGTTTTGATATTTCGATTTTTCGTTGTCATTAAAGATGGTTTTACTCGACGGGTAAGTAGTAACTGGAAAAAGGACACACTTGTTTTTCGAATCCTTGACACCGAAGTATTAAACTTAATGATAAGCAATGCGTATAAATCACAATCAACCGCGAGACCTGGTTGCTTACTTGGAGGGTTCAGAAAGGGTGCTTAAACTTATTAGGACAAAACATACCTTACCAAACGTCATACGAACTACTAATTTAAGTTATCACACGTGATTATTTTCCTTTGTGAATAGAAAGTGATTTCATCTTACTCTTAAAAATTGCATACAAGTCATGGTGGTACATGCAGTGTATGATTCCAAAGACTCAATTGTTTATATTATGGTTTTAATTGAAAATTCGAAACATCATGGTGATACATGAATAGTCAAGTTCACTCAATTCGTTTTCTTTAGTTATATATTCATTTATTATTGTGATTTAACTGAAAATTTGAAAAGTCATGGTGATATATGAATAGTCGAGTTTCAATTCGTTTTCTTTATTTATATATTCATTTATTATTTTGGTTGTAATTATAAATTCAAAAAGTCATAGTGATAGTCGAGTGTCAATTCGTTTTCTTTAGTTATGTATTCATTTATTATTATGGTTTTAATTATAAATTCGAAAAAGACACGGTGATACATGAATAGTCGAGTTTCAATTTGTTTTCTTTATTCAGATATTCAGTTATTATTTTGTTTTAATTGAAATTCAAAAGGTCATGGTGATACATGGACACTCGATTTTCAATTCGATTTTACTGTTTATATTGGGATACGAAAATCTATCGTGGTTCATGAATACTCTGATTTCAAATTTGATATTGTTTTAATTTGAGTATTTATGAAATTCTTATTGAAATGCGAAAACTCATGTTGGGTCATGAATATTTCAATCTCGAATTCAAATATTGTTTCACATAATTTTATTTATTTGTTTATTTTTATGATCTATATAGAGTAATTAAGATTTCATTAATGTTTCATGTAGTGTTTCTTTTGGTTGGTAATTCAAATTTGATATTTACGTCCCATGTCACGCGAATCATTTCTGCTTCGCAGCATGTCTTCTCATTTTCCTCGACTTTGCCCTCGAAACTCTACCCCTAAAGTGACAACCCATATTTTCAAACAATAGGCAGTCGTGATCTCGACCATGATGACCCAAATGCATCAAAACTCATCAACACCAACCACAACAACAAGCACAAACAACAAATCTATGCCCTAGCCAATCTAAAACCCAACACAACCCAATATACCCAAAGCCAACCCAACGAAAAAAAATTAACCCTACACGAAAATTACAACCTTTGTATAACTCGTTTATACGTCACCACTCTATCGCCTCACAATATCGAAATGTTTCCCACGACTCATTACTCAACCATTTACCACACATTATGTTTACCATATGCTCATGTTGCGAGCCTACTACATTATATTGACCCAAACACACCAACAATGCTCAGGAATGCCTAACTTGATTTTTCCATGCAGTTCCCTAAACGGTATTCCATGGCCACATGAAGCTCACTCGTAGCCTTGTGCTGATACTTAGTCCCTTCCCACTCATCAAACATACCAATTTTTTTATGCTACACATGTTTCTCCGAAATAATTTTTTTATGAACACATTACACTTGTAATTTCAAATCCTTGACTATTTTATAATAGCTAATTCACAAGTATTTAATTAAGTTGGTATTATAAAAAAAAGAGAGAGACTTTAACTAAAATCAAATGGTTTATTATTATTATTTTATTATTGTTATTATCATTATCATTATATCACTACTATTATTAATTTATTATTATCATCACTACTATTATTATAATTATTACTACTATTACCAGTATTATTCGTATTATATATAATATTTTTAAAAGGTTAAATGAAATTTTTAAATAAAATCTTTTGTTTCAAACAAGTCCTAAGCTCATGAGGCTATTATGTTATCACTATAACATTTCTATCAAAACGAGTCATTTTATTTGACGATTCTCCCTAAAGTTTTCATAGGATACCGCCAAAAGGGAATCCTTTATTGTAAGGCCCCGGTCCCGGTGCCCTACATTGGACGTTGGATTTACTCATAAACATAGTTCTAAATATCAGAGTTATATAAAACTTTTCGCGGAATAGATAAATGTCAACCATTCATTTCATAAGTCTTAGAATTCAAAACAATAATAAACATGTAGTTAGTTTAACCATGATAAACAAAGTCTTCAGATGCCAGCTTCTTTATTCTTCTGCCATGTGTCCCTCCTCAAGCCAGCTGTCTCATCCTACTCACTTGTATGCATACTAAAAGTTAGCTACGCTGAGTGAGTTTTAGTTAATCATGCAACATACAATACATTCACATACTTACTTATACGTATTCGAAGATACATACTACTTACTTAACATGTTCGTCTATCTTTCGTACATACATAAGTATATACCTTCATTCTTACTTTCATTCTTTCTTTCTTTCGTACTTTCATATTTTAATCTTACTTTACATACATATTTATATGTTTTAAAGAGAATTTCTCTGTATAACCTCACAGATATTATTAGGGCCTGCCACTCTTCTTCACATATATTATTAGGGTCTGCCACCCTTTTTTTGTCAATTCATATATACCTTCCTTTTCTTTTATATTATTATATACTTTCATACATACTCTTAATCTTTTACACATCATACATACGTCCTTCGTATACATTCATATATCATACATACATCATACAATAACATTCACATAGCATACACTTACTACCTAAGGTAGGGGTATTAACTAATGTTAATGCACGGTTTTGCGTCTAGAGTCTTTGTATTTATCGTTAATGTTTTATTCATTAATTAATGTAATATTTTATGTTTATTATTGACTAGTTCGTTAAGTTTATGTCTAGTTCGCTAGGGATGTTAGCGAACTAAGATATTATAATGTATTCCCTCCTGATTCGTTAGGGGATGTTAACGAATCAGGGGGTGGTTCGCTATGATAATATATGCAACAAAGGGGAAGCTGGTTCGCTAGGGGATGTTAGCGAACCAGGTCGCCTTCTATATATAGTGAACTACTATTCATTTTGTATGAGAGGTTTTGGAGAGAAAAGTTTTCAGTAATTGCTCTCTCTCAAGCTTCACCCTAACATTATTCATTTAATCTATTGATAATATATACACTTACATAACATTAAATCAAGGTAAACTATGAACTAGATCTTTAATAGTGGTAATCGGATAGTTTCAGACCTGGGATCTGTTTATTGTTATCGATTGACTGTTAATCCGGGATCCAACAACTAATCACATCGAGTATGCGCATAGCCCTGAAAACATAACAAGGAATTGGGGCTAGAAACTAACCTGGATCTTTTTTCTTTCTAAGTTTATAATAATACCCATCTTTAGCTATGCACGGTTAACTGTATATAATAATTACAAGTATCAATTAACTATTTCTAACTATATCATACTTCTAACTTATTGTAACCCCTAACTACGGGGGTCCGGGGGTATCGCCCCTGGCAGCAGGGTCTAGGGGCGGCAACCCCTAGCATGGTTCAAGGGGTAGAGCCCTTGGCTGGGCTCGAGCTGCCAGGTCAGCTTGGAAAAATTTTATTTCTATTAACTGTCCTTTACTAAAAAGTTCATCAGAAAATTCTAATCGAATGAATCCTAATCGAATCAACCTTGTATTCGAATGGATCCTCTATTCGAATCGACCTTCTATTCGAATCAAACGTCTATTCAAATGGATCCTCCATATGAATCAACCTTCTATTCGAATCAAACTTCTATTCGAATGGAGACCTTCTATTCGAATCAAACTTCTATTCGAATGGATTCTCCATTCGAATCAACCTTCTACTCGAATCAAACTTCTATTCGAATGGATTCTCCATTCGAGTCAACCTTCTATTCGAATCAAACTTCTTATTCGAATGGATCCTCCATTCGAATCAACCTTCTATTTGAATCAAACTTCTTTTCGAATGGATCCTCCATTCGAATCAAGAGGTTTCTGCCTCTTTTCCTTCTTTCTTTCCTTTCTTTCTTTCCTTTCTTTCTTTTCTATTCAAATGCTATTCATTTGAATACTTTGTATTCGAACGCCCGTTTTTCATTCGAATACACCCACTGTACAGTATTAACAACCTTTATTATCATTATAACCACATATATTAACACCTATTCTCATATTTTAGTATTCTATCATCTTTTAAACATGCCCCTTTCTATCCTTGAACAAGATCTAGCTCGTTTAGCTATAAAGTTTAAACCTTTCTTGATTTCAAACTCGTTTAAGCTAGGTCTAGGGTTTTTACATGAACCGTACATACTAACGAGTTCATTAAGTCCTCCTTTATCATCAAGTGTATATTTTTATGGTATGAAAATACCCGAATTGCCTTAGTACCAAGTCTTAGGGCAAACCGTCCTTTAATACATAATCTTTATACATAAAACGTACCTTTTGACGTTTGTTAAGCTATGGGTTAGCTTCTTGTATAGCTACGGACTTGTTCTTTCTTGCTTAGCTAAAGATCTAAATAAATCTAAGCTTGGTTTGGCTCTTAAACCTCCCTAAAACCCTAAAATCTCTCATTCTTATCCATAAGCCTCCTTACTGTGTGTTTACAACTAGTTTAGGGTAAATTGTTAACTTATTCCATAGGAGCGGTAATTGGGAGTTTAGAGATACCTTATATTCTGTCACTTGAGAGACCGGGAGGTAATTAAGTGTCGTCACAAAGTCGGTTTTAAACGAAACTTGGTGGGATAGTAAATCAGACCTTATTATGTGATAAAATTGTAAACTTGAAAATAAACGAGTTGTTAGGAACAAAACGAGTTATACGGGCGCATATGTTTGGACGCATATGATGTTAGCGTATAAGTGTGTGTATCCTTATAAGTCTAGGCAGCGAATAAGTAGAAGAGACCGTGTATGTGTATAAACGTATATGTGTAGCATATATGTGTGCATGCGCCGTGTATGTATATAAACGTATATGCATATATGTAGCATATACGTATGCATGCACCGTGTATGTATATAAACATATATCTATATAGGTAGCATATATGTATGCATGCACCGTGTAAGTATATAACCGTATATATATATGTTGCGTGTATGAATATAAACGTATATGTATGGAAGTTCCATGTAAATATATATAAACGTATATATATGTATGGAAGTATATGTATGTGGGTGTATATGTACGTATGCCCGTATATGTATATAAGATGTATATGTAATACTTATGTGCTAGACGACTTATACGCTAGATGACTTACACGCCAATAAGGAGTTACACGTTAAAATAATGTTATAAAACAAACGAAGGAAAAACAGCGTATACGTACGTAAACGATGGACATGGATGATATATGATCTAAAGATAAGTAATTAACTAATAATGAAGGGTAACTTTTAAAACGGGTAATGACTTGGAAATACGATATGATTAAGAATAGTTAAGTGATGCTTGTTAATTGATACACAGTTAGCCGTGAACAGCTCAAGAAGGGCATTATCGTAAATTCAGAGAAGAATCATTTATAGGTGAGTTTCTAGCCCCATTTTCTTGTATTGTTTTCGGGGTTGTGTGCATACTCAATGTGAATGTTAATACACTTACCTTAGGTGGTAAGTGTATGTCATAATGATTGATGTGATAGTTATAATGTATGAACTAATATTTTTCGTTGCGTGAACAATCTTTGGATATTGCATATATCATCAGGGAAGGTATTGTGTAGTATAGTATGATATAATGTTTTAATAATATATGAAAGTATGAGTATGTATGAAATCATGAAAAGAAACTGTATTGGTATGGTATTGTATTGTTTTAATAATATTCGAGGATGAAGGGCACCAGACCCTAATAATATTCGAGGATGAAGGGCACCAGAACCTAATAATATTCGAGGATGAAGGGAAATGGACCCTAATAATATATGAGGATGAAGGGCATTGGACCCTAATAATATCCGAGGATGAAGGGCACCAGACCCTAATAATATACGAGGTATGTAGGGCGAAATTATCTTTATAACGTATGGATAACTATGAACGTAATGAGTATGTTAAATGAAGAAAGTGTGAAAGAATGCATGTATGTGTGAAAGAATGATAAACAAGTTAAGTAAGTAATGTATATCTTCGGATACGTATACGTAAGTATGTATTGTATATTATATGTACTAACTAGAACTCACTCAACGTAGTTGGCTTTTTGTATGCACGCAGGTTAATAGACTGAGACAGCTAGCTTGAGGGAGACACATGACAGGATCAGAAGAAGCTGGCATCTGCTGAAGGATTTTTCATGATGTTTAATAAATGTGTTTTCATTATTATTTTAAAGACAAGTTTAAATGTTTTGTAACGAATTATTGAAGTTTTATTTTTTCCATGAAAGTTTTAGTTAACTCTGATATTTTGAACTGTGTTTATGAGTAAATCCAACGAAAAAGTAGGGCACCAGGATTGGGGCCTTACAAGTTGGTACTAGAGCATAAGTTCGAGAGTAACAAAGCGAACGATGAGAAAGCATAGATGAAGAGAAGGACGGGTGATTGAAGAATGTAGTTGTGTACCTGATATTTTATGGAAGAGACCACTAGCGATACTTTCGTTAAGTATGAGAAAGATTAAGAATTGTAAGGTAGAACTAGAGGGACATGAGTTTATTGTTACTCTTATTGTTTGACCTAAAGAGAGTTCGATGTCGTTGGGAATGGATTTGCTGTTTGAGTTTGAGGCTGATATAGCATGTATGAGTAAGTTGATAAGGTTGAACTATTTGGATGGCGGTATAGTGACTGGTTATGGTATTAAGGACAGTTCAGCACTTAATATAATTTCGATGATAAAAGCCGAAGGTATGTTAAGGCAAGGGTGCAGTGCCTACCTGGCATATATTGTCAAAGATGCGTCCGAGACAAAAGAAGTGAAAGATGTTCCTATAGTGTGTGACTATCCAGAAGTGTTCCTAGAGGACCTTCCAGGGTTACCACCGGAACGAGGAGTAGAATTTTAGACAAGAGATATACTAGGAGCACAACCCGTCGCGAAAGCACCTTAATTACCGTCTGGCGCCGTCCAAGATGAAAGAGTTAATGTCCCAACTGCAAGAACTCCTCTACAAAGGGGTTTTAATGCAAAGTGTTTCCCTGCAAGGTGTACTAGTGTTGTTCGTGAAGAAGAAAGACAGAAGTATGGGAATATGCATAGATTACCACAAGTTAGTTAAGCTTATGGAGAAGAATATATATTCATTGCCACATATTGACGATTTGTTTGATTAGTTGCTAGGTGCTAGTTGGTTCTCCTGAATATGCCTCAGATATGGTGATCATCAGTTGAAAGTGAAAGAGGCAGACATCCCTAAGACAACATTTCAGAATCAATATGGATACTAAGAGATTTTCGTGATGTCGTTTGGATTCACGAATGCTCCAGCAGCAATTATGGTTATGAAGAATGGGTATGTCGTCCAATTTTGGATAAATGAGTCATTGCCTTTATTGAAGTTAGTTTTGATTTACTCAAGGAATGAGTCCGACCATGCCAAACACTTGAGAGAAGTGTTGGAGACGCTGAAGAAAGAGGAATCGTATTCTAAGATTTCCAAGTGTACTATTTATACAGATTATAAGAGTTTAAAGTACTTCTTCGAGCCGAAGGAGTTGAACATGAGGCGGAGGAGATGGTTAGAGTTGATAAAGGACTACTATTGTGATATTAAATACTATTCGGGTATGGCTAATGTGGTTGCCGACGCGCTCAGCCGTATGAATGAGGAAGTCATTGCAGCAGTAAAGTCTTATAAGTTGATCATTTATTCGATGAAATTATCAAGGTGTGATTGGAGGTGCTCATAGATGAAAGGCTAATGAAGAAAGAGAGAATCTTCGGACAGCAAGGTGAGCTAATTGACAACACTCATGGTGTAAAGATTAGATTTGACCGCATGTGGATTCCTCACCATGGAGGTCTTAGAGACCGAATTTTAGAATAAGCTCACAAGTCGAAATACTCGATTCATCTAGGATCTATCAAAATGCATCAAGATCTTAAGAGAGACTACTGGTGGCCGAGTATGTAGAATAACATAGTGGAATATGTCAGCAAGTGTTTAACGTGCTTGCAAGTCAAGGTAGAGCATCAGAAGCCTTATGGGAAGATGCAGTCATTGAAGATACCAGAATGAAAATGGGAACACATCCCCCATTGATTTCATAACTAAGATACATCGTACAACTAAACATCATGATACCATATGGGTGATTCTGGACCGTTTAACGAAAAATGCTCACTTTCTACCTATACGAGAGGCCATCTCGTCAGAAACGTTAGAAAGTATGTTCATAAAGGAGGTTGTGACTAAACACGGAGTGCAGTTATCGATTAGAAATGTTATCGATCATGTCAGAAAAGTTATCGATTATGTCAGATAGGGATACCCGCTTTACTTCGAGGTTCTAGAAGAAGTTCCATGAAGCTATGGAAACAAAATTGAACATCATTACGCATATCATCCTCAAACAGATGGGCAGTCTGAAAGGACTAACCAAACCCTTGAGGATATGTTGCGTGCTTGTGTTTTAGATTTTGGAGGAAGTTGGGATGATTATCTACATCTGGCAGAGTTCTCCTATAACAACAGCTACCACTCGAGTATTGGTATCCCACCGTTTGAGATGTTGTATGGAAAGCGTAATAGAACTCCTGTTTGTTGGGGAGAGATCGGTCAGAAGGATATTGGAAATAGAATTCGTGCAAGATACCTCTTCAAAGTTTGATCAAATCAGGCAAGAATGAAAGCTGCTCAAGACCGTCTGAAGCCATTTGCCGATAAACGACGACGATCAATCGAGTTTAACGTTCGTGACAATGTGATGCTCAAGGTCTCGCCTTGGAAGGTAATAATTTGTTGCAGGAAGAGGGGAAAGTTAAGTCTAAGGTACATTGGGCTATTTAAGATCATAGATCATGTTGGTGAAGCAGCTTATAAGTTGGATTTTCTCGAAGAGTTAGAAGGGTTTCACTCTAATTTTTACGTTTCTTACTTGAGAAAATGTCTAGCTTATGACACGTCCCACGTGCCGTTATTAGACATCGAGGTTGTTGAATAATTGAACTACATCGAGCAGCCTGTTGAGATAGTTGACATAAGGAAAGGCAGCTTCGTCATAAAGTTATTCCTTTAGTGAAAGTGATATAGAATCATCGCAAAGGTTCGGATGCTACTTGAAAGCTGAGGATGAAATGCGCAAGTTTTACCCTGGCTTGTTTAGGTAAGAGTTAGGTTTCGGGGACGAAACCTCTTTTAAGGAGGGTAGACTTGTAACATCCTGAAATTTCTAAAAATGATAGTTAATATATTATTTATTTTGGATGGAAAAGTTTACTTGGGTTAGTAGAAGAAATAATAAAATACTAAAGATGGAAGTTGAAGTAGTCATTAAAGATATAATTAAATATAAACTAAATAGGAAAGATGGGCCTAAGGTCCATGAGCTTAAGGGAGTATTAATACCCCTTAAGCCCTAATCTTTTCCATTTTCATCCATCTCTACACCATAGCCTACACCTTCAAAAACACACACCTCTCCAATTCCCGTTTTTGAGAAAATAGCCCACAAAGACACAAAGATTACTGAAGATATAACCATTGGATTGGTCACAAATTTTAACTGAGTGTTCATAGCATATAAATGAAGATTTCCACCAATAAGATCTTCGATCAGAGGTCGGGAAGTCCAGTTTTTATTAAAAAAATCGTAACATCTAAATATGGAATTTTTCCATCCACTTTTCAGCTTTTCTGGCGACTGTAGTGGTGTTTCCCAGAAAAGTCGAGTTGATGGGTTTGTAGATTGGGGCGAGACGGTTCCGCGGCCGCTTGAATCACTCAATTCTGAGTTCGTTTGATGTGCTTTTGGTCTATTCGAGTGATTTCGATCATAAATCTCAAAGGTACCTTTTTGTTAAAAATGTTTACTTTTCATGTACGGATTTGTATGAAAATTGGTAGGATGATAGAACGGACCATGATTATTGATAAAGTAATGAACTTGATAGTATACGGGTTAGTTGGTTCGTATCGGGTTAAACGAGAAGTGTTCGGTTTGTGAATAGAACGGGTAAACGAAGTCGGTTTTTAAACGAAACTTGGTGGGATAGTAAATCGGAACTTATTATATGAGAAAAATGTAAACTTGAACATAAACAAGTTGTTTGGAACGAAACGAGTTATACGAGCGCATATGTTTGGACGCATATGATGTTAGCGTATAAGTGTGTGTATCCGTATAAGTCTAAGCAACGCATAATTAGAAGAGACCGTGTATGTATATAAACGTATATGTGTAGCGTATACAGGGACAGATCCTCTTATGGGCCAAGGCGGGCCTCGGCCCAACCAACCTTTTCATGTAGTATGGTAAATTTTTCTCAAAAAATAAAAAAAATTATGCATCGAGTCCGGCCCATCCATATTATTTGTGTCCGCTCCACACTTGAATCATTTTAAAAAATAAAATTCCTTAAAGCGGAATAACGAGAAACCGTTAACCTAATAAACATACAGAAAGCCACACAAGCCTAATTTTTTTAAAACAAAAAGCCCAATCCCAAATGATTTTTTTTTCTAAAAATAATTCCATACTTCTAACCCTGAGCAACATGTTTAGTGTCCCCCCCCCCCCCCGATTTGGTATGTTAGGGGTTGGAATTATTGGAAGAATTGATAATTGAATTTAGTCCCCTTTCATGAATTAGGAATATGCGTGTTTTGACTTTTGATTATGTGAATTCGGTATTTGAATGTGAATTCGAGTTATTCATATTTCCCCTCGTATCTAGTCTTTTTATGGTATTTATCTTTCCCTCGCATCTTTTTTTTGTTTGTACAAAAAAATTAGTTTTTGTGTAAGAACGGTAAGTTGAATTAAATGATAGAATTGGTGTTTTATTTGAAATATTAAATACAGATTTTAAAATTTTTGACCCGACCGAACCCGATTGCCAACCCGAAACCTAGAAGTAAGAAAAAAATTTGTTTCTCGTGATTTTTGGCCCATCCATAATGAATGTTGAAGATCCGCCACTGAGTGTATATGTATGCATGCGCCGTGTATGTATATAAACGTATATTCATATATGTAGCGTATATGTATGCATGCGCCGTATATGTATATAAACGTATATGTATATATGTAGTGTATATGTATGCATGCACCGTGTAAGTATATAAACGTATATCTATGTAGCGTGTATTTATATAAACGTATATGTATGCAAGTTCCGTGTAAATATATATAAAAGTATATGTATGTATGGACGTATATGTATGTGGGCGTATATGTACGTATGCCCATATATGTATATAAGATGTATATGTAAGACTTACACGCTAGACGACTTATATGTTGGATGATTTACACGCCAATAAGGACTAACACGTTAAAATATTTTATAAAATAAATGAAGGATAAACAACATATACGTACCAAAAAGAAACCAAAACACAACCAGCCATTGGTGAAAACTTGTGTTGGTTTGAAACCTAAACCGAAGCTGTTCCAATCAAAAACTCGTTTCGTTTCGAAGCCTGTCTTGTACGAAAATCCGTTCCGATCCGAAACCTATCACATTTCCTTAGGACACTAAATCTTCGACCCATTTCTTTGAACTTGTCGACCCATTTTGACCCAAAAATAAAAGGATGAAATTTCAAATGACTCATTTTGACTTATTTAGTTAAAACCATTTACCCAAACCAACTCATTTAATTTTTAAAATAACTCAAATTGACCATTTGAAAGGGTTTGGGCCCAGATTGTCACCCCTAATACAAAGATATACACACACAAATGACAAAATGATCCAGTGATCCCCATTAAAGGTCCAACACCCCGAAAACCTGCAACCACCGAGAGAGATGGTGGCTTTGAAGACCGAGTGACTTCGAGGGGGGTGGGAAAATAGGGTTTTCTATATGAGGTGGGGATTTGGGGAAAATGTGATATCGAAGGTCGAAACCACCGCCGTGCAACCGCGCCGCAACTGCCGGATGTTATTCTAGGTGGTGGATATCCGTTTTCCGGTGGTTGTGATGTCGTTCAATTGATCGAAACACGGTTTAGGATTGCGAGCCTATTGTTATTGTCCGTAATTGATTTGCGATTAGTTTTGTATTGGCAATCATTGCCGGAAGTGAGGATGACGATGAGGGTTGAAAGAAAATTTTAATTTTTTATCCACACTTTGAGAAACACACCATTTAGCCTCTAAACATATAAATAAACATATAAATTGAAAAGGCCAATATACCCCTCATTTAACGATAGAAATAAACAAAGTTATCAATTTGGGCGTTATTGGCAAAAAAAGAGAAACCTCAATGGCTTAGTTGCACAAAATAAACTATCTGGACGGAATTCGTAAAAATGATTAAACCTCGGGGACGAATTTGACACTTTACTAAAAAGAAAGAAGATGAAAGAAAGTTTATTTTGAGATTCTCTTATTTTATGCATTTTGTTTTTAAAATAAAACTTCTGAAGACACAAAAGGAGATAAAAATGTTCACATTTTAGACATGTTCTCCCCTTACTCTCTTCAACTTCAACTCAACTCAACTCAACTCAACTCTCAACTCAGGTATGTATCACCTCTGTATCTTTTGTTAGGGTTTGTAGTTATTTTTTTGATTTTTGAACTATTTCATGCCTTCTGTTTTCATTTCTAGAAAGATTCTTTGTTTTGATTTTGTTTATCATTTCTCCACATACATTTGGTGATTTTAGGGCTTATAGCAGTCTCTCATATCGTTGGTCCTTGTCTTAGCTGTTTTCTTTAACTGTGTAGTAAATTCACACACTTGGGTTGTTTGGATGTGTGTTTAGAAAGTTATTATTTGAGACATTTATAAATAAAGGGCTGCAACCGCAATACAAATTAATAGGAGATGCGTTTCTTTTGTTTAAAGTTTGTTAGTCATTTTGATGGTATTGATGGTTTCCTGATTATAACTATTTAAGGACTAATAGGTAAAGTAAAATATGGATAAAATAAGTCTATATAGGCATTTTAACGCTTCATTTTTGTTGATGATTATATGAGTGTTTATAAGTTAATCATAAACATAGGTAAATCACTCTAACTAACACTATAAGCTGATATATTTTTAACTTTTCTTTTCTTTCAATTTTTGAAATCGCATGCTTACTATGTTGTATTTGGTCTATGTTGTCTGTGTGTAGTAAACAGAGATGAAAGCTAAACGTCTGTCTAAAGTTCAAAGACCGGATATAATCACCGCTCTTCCTCAACCCATAAAGAAACCATCCTATGTCTTTTATCAACTAAAGAGTCAGCGAGAACAAGTATCCTTTCAAGGGAATGGAGGTACAAATGGACCACAATTCCTAACTCGTGTTTAATGAGTTTATGGTGTTGAAAGAACATACATGTCTGATTTGGATGACATGACACGTATAAGGAAAAACATGGAAGATAGTTGTAAACTTTTCTATGCTATCTACCAAGTTCTATTGCTGCGACAAGGTCCGATACATGTGCTCGCTCTTCCAATGGATGTAAAAGGCACCTGTTTTGTAACACCCTAACTTAGGGCCTAGAAGTCTGACCAATAGTCGGTACTTGTTTTTTAAATATATCAGAGTTTAAGGTTGTAAAGCGGAAGTCTTGATTAAATATTAATATATTCAAAAAGAGGGGATTAAACACCCGTTAGTTGTTACAAAAGCGTTCGAAGAAGAAAAACCATGATTTACATTATTTTAATAATAAAACTGTGACTGAGCCATCAGATCGTCTAAGGGCTATCCATCATCTCCAATATCTAATCTTTATTAACTATAAAACAGTTTATAAAATACATCAGCAACGCATGCTGGTGAACACGTTGACACAAAATTTTTTAATGCTCAATTATCCCCTCAAGACATAACTTAGGTATCGGGCCAACGTGGCTTAAAAATAATCAAGTTCTGAAATCTTAATAACAATTACAAACTCCAGCTCAACTCGAAACCATTCAGCAAACAACGCAGTGTTATACATAAGATAATCTCCACTTGAACATTACTTAGGTCCGACCAATGATGTGCAAAACGCGGTCTATAAATAAAACTAACCTAACCTAGACACTATAGTTTTAAATTTATAAATCTAGACTCTCCTAATGCTAGACCACTAGACAGACAAGTGTACGTATCAACTGTAGTAAAGCCTAATGAAGTCTGGATGTCGAACCCACAGGACACTAGCGACACCTAAACTAGACTCAAACTAATAACCTAAATAAATAGAATTAATTGATTTTTGGGTTTTTTAATTATTAAATAAAATAAATAATACTTACTCTAAAACTGACACGAACAAATCGGTTTAGAACTCAAATAGGGGGAAATAGCTACCTAGGCAAGAAATCCTACTATTCAACTCATAAACTCTCGAAATTGGATTTATGATCGGTAACCGAATTCTAAAAATATGAAACTAAAGAAATAACTAAAGTATGCTAGATCTCCTCCCGGTCTCACCAACAATACCTAAGAACCCTAAATAACATGTAAGCTCAATGGTTTAATGGTTCGGATCTCCTCCCGGTCTCACCTTACCTAAATATGCTAAAGTACCCGTATACTATCAACTTCGTTACTTTATCAATAATCATGGTCCATTCTAGCATCCTACCAATTTTCATACAAATCCGTACACGAAAAGTAAATCTTTTTAACAAAAACGTACCTTTGAGGTTTATGCTCGAAATCACTCGAATAGACCAAAACCACATGAAACAAACTCGGAATTCAGTGATTCAAGCGGCCACGGAACCGTCTCGCCACGATCTAAAGACCCATCAAATCTCCTTCGTCGGAAAACACCTCTGCAGTTGCCGGAAAAGCTGAACAGTGGCCCGAAAAACTCCATTTTTAGCTGTTACGGTTTTGCTAATAAAAACCGGACTTTCCGACCTCTGATCGAAGATCTGATCAGTGGGAATCTTCATTTATGTGTCATGAACACTCAGTTAAAATTTAATACCGATCTGACGGTTAGATCTCCGGGAATCGTCGTGTATTTGTGGGTTATTTTCTAAAAAACGGGAATTGAAAAAGTGTGTGTTTTTTAAGGTGTAGGCTATGGTGTAGAAATGGATGTAAATGGAAAGGATTAGGGTTTAAGGGGTATTTATACTCCCTTAAGCCCATGGACCTTAGCTCTATCTTTTCTTTTTAGTTTATATTTAATTCCATCTTTAAAGCCTACTTAACCTTCCATCTTTATTATTTTATTATTTCTTCTACAACCTAAGTAAACTTTTCCATCCTAAATAAATAATATATTAAATATCATTTTTAGAAATTTCAGGATATTACACTAAATCTTGTGAAAAATGTGAGGAGTACAAAAAGTTAATGTATGACACCGACTCGTTGTTGAATGAGCTTAATCGAGTTGAAGAAGCTTATGATCAACTTCCATAACACGAAAATCAAAATATGAAAACAATAAATATATTCATTGTCGAGAATGCTGCACTCAAATAGGAATCATAAACTGTTAAGCGTGAGTGAGTTAATAAAATTGCATTTGTTCATGGTAGGACATCTGAGGAGCAAGAAAGAAATCCAATACCGAAATCAACTCAATAAGGATTTCTTTGTTCAAAAAGACAAACGTAAAAGAACTAAAAAATCTTCTAGGTACAAGAATAGTTTTAAGTTTGTTTACATTCCAAAATCAGATGTGGGCAACCAAGATGTTCAGAAAACAGAAAAACAAAATATTCAAACTTCAAATTCAAAATCCAAAAATACAAGCTCAAACGTCCAATCAAATATTTCAAAGGGTCCTCCGAAAAAAACATTCAGCAGAAAAGAAGATACCGTTAAAGATGTTTCGACGAAGCCAAATGTTGAGAAAGTTTATTTGAAAGATTGTGATGGGAAAAAGGTTTGAAAGAGTGAAATTTTATGTGAAAAGATCCACTTCAAAGTTATATCATTGGATTGTTAAGAAAAAGGACTCATCCAATTAAGTTGATGTTGAAAAATACATATCAGTTAAATCCGAAAGTTCAGAAACTTAAACAGTTATACATTTCGATTCTGAAAGCTTAAGGAGGAGTGTGTTAGACTATCAAAACGATAGGGGGAGATGACTTGAAGATCGACTTTGTTAGTCTAAGCAATATCTGAGGGGGAGTCTGTTGGAGCATAAACGTCTACTACTTAGACTCCAAGACCAAACAATATCAAGGGGGAGACTGTTAGAGCATTTTTGTCTATCGTTAGGTCTTGGATTAGTTAAACGAGATTTTAATGTTAGATATTGTTAGTGGAGTATAAGTTGAAGTTCAGCGTATAAGACTTATACGGGCGTATAAGCTTATACGCCACACCCAGCTTATACGGCCTATAGAGTTTTAGTATAAATAGGAACTTTCATGTCATATCTTGAAACAATCTTTAGAGAGTGATCTTGAGAGGAGAGAGAAAAGCACTTGTACTTATATTTCATATGAATATTAGTGGGTTTGTGTGTGAATTTCCATGTGATTATCCCTTTGATTAGTGTTACCGCCATTGATCATCGTATAGTAAACATAACATAATTACGATCCTTCTCATGAACTTTTAGATGAAATGAGTTTAGATAAGCCTTTGTTTCCTAGTTACTTTAGAAGTAGTTCGACTAAAAGGAAGTCTAAGGGTGTTGGCAAAAAATGTTCAACCATAAGAAAAGCTACATCTTTCGAGAACAAACTAGATGTTGTATTGGATGCCTTATCAACAAAACGCACACAAACTTTTCTACCAAATGAACCCTTCCCAATAATTGAAGATTGCATGAACATTGTCAGCACGTTTCCCGGTTTCGAAGAAGGTTCCAAAGAGTATTCACACACATTGCATGCTTTCATCAAATGCAAAATCTTAAAGCTTTTATGAATCCAACGACTCGCGAAGCAAAGATGGAGCTCCTTATGTTACTCTTGGAAGAATGATATGTCATTTCACATTATATCTTATCGTTTGATTCTATGTGTTGTATTTCTATTTTTTATATTTTTATGATCGTTTGACATTATATGTTATTTCTACATGTGTTATCGTTTGACATTAATGTGTTATTGTTTGACATTATGTGTTATTTCTTTTTTAAGTATATTGTATTATTGTTTTAATCTTAGATGGAGCCCCCTGTTCTCGTTTTTTTCAAGTATAATGAGTCCCCCTTTCTTTTAGTTTTATATTGGACATATGCAACTTTATTTTTGTTTTGCAAAGATGCCTACCGTATCACCATGAAGAAAATTGTTATTGTTTTGTTTCTTATTTTTGAGTCTTAAATCATTAATGTGTTATTTCTACTTTTTATATCGCATGGATAGCGACGAATCTAAATTGTATGATGACGATGGAGAATATTGGGTGTACGGGGATATAGAATTCAAAAGGTTAGGTGGAATAGATGTCAAAGAGTTTATAACAGGCCGTGACTTGCATAACAGACGAACGCCATGTCACACGTCGGATCGCATCGGGCACATTTTTATTAATGAAATATTAACTGGCCATCCTAGACGGTGTTATGAAATATTTACATTGGAGGTACCCGTTTTTAGACAGTTATGCACAGATCTTGTTAATAATTACGGTTTGGAGAAAACACGTAATATGTTTGTTGAGGAGTCGGTCAGAATCTTCTTGATGATTTTGACTCATGGGTGTATGAAATACTAAAGGGTATATTTTTAGCAATGCATGTTTTATGTTTTTAATACTTGTTTGAAACGACTAACAACTGCTTGTTTTATTTGTAGATAAATGATATGTTGTTGATGTCGGATACCCAAATACTAAAGGACATCTTGTTCCATACAAAGGTGCGAACATTCGTTGTCATATACCGGATTTTCAACATGGACAGACTATGCTTGCTCCTCGCTAATCAAAATAGACATTTAGTTATCACCACTCATCATTACGAAATATTATTGAACAGACATTTGGAGTGTGGAAAGCTAGGTGGGCATTATTGAGAGATATGCATGTGAATTACACATACGAGCACCAAGTGAGTATTGTGTTAGCATCGATGGTGATTCATAATTATATTAGAAAGGTCGGTGGGTTTGATGAAACATTTAACACGGCACAACTAGAATCTTACAATCCCACAGAAGGTAGTACTCAAGATGAAGTTAATGAAGAAGTTCCGACTGCAAATTGTACGGGTGATGGTGTTATGCATATGACATCGAGATGAGATACTATTGCGCAAGAATGATGGAATCACGGATAAGAATGTAGTATGGATTATTTTGTTATTATTGTGCATTTTGGTGTTTTTTTAACATAACGCAATATTATTATGGTCTAATCGAGAAATTATAAATAAGTTAATGGATTTATGTTATATATTTAATAAAAATAAATTTCAATATGTTAGAGAGGACAAAAGGTATTAATAGCATAAATAAAAAATCCTAAACATTGTTTAAAAACAACTTAAAAAATGTCATTTTTTTATCATTTTACATTAATAAGTTAATTCAAACATTTTTCTAAACAAGTCCTTTTAAACTTTTCTTATAAGTTAATCCAAACACTTTTCTTACAAACTCTTTCTCAATAAAGTCATATATTATAAGACACTTTTACAAAAAGTCATTTTGTACTTAGAAAAGCAAACCCAAGCACACCCTAAGAGTGTCATTCTTGATCCTGGAATCTTTTCATCATGAGAAACATCAGCATTCTCATCCATTCACTAAATCCAAAATTACATTAAAAAAACACTACATCTTCTCTCTTATTTTCAATTAAATAATATTCTTTTAGATTTTTATCATTACATTTTCCATATCCTTCACTCACAACCACTTTCAACAAATATTAAAAATTTATAAGGGGTGAACATAACTTTTCAAATTTACAGAAAAATCACTATACTTCTCTCTCATCCACCCACAACACCCTAAACTACTCTATACATAATAAAAACGCCATGGTGGATTGATGTGAATGCTCTAATGACTTTCTCATTTCATCACTAAAATTAAGAATTTTAATTCTTACTGGCCAATTTCTTTTGAATTAAAAGAGTAAACTGCGGTTTTCGTTCAGTGATTTGTTCAAATCTGCGATTTTAGTCCAATAGTTTCAAATTTGTGATTTCTGTCTCTATGGTTTCATTTCACTTCCAATTAAACCCAAATTCATTAAACTCGTTAAGTCTAATCGTTAAACACATCAGTGTGCCCCTCATGTAAGGGGCAGTTTTGTCATTTTTCTCCCCAAATAGACCCCGATCCTAATTCGCAAGTCCCCATCATGTGAGGGGTTGGGGTGCATTTGGGGAAAAAAAGACAAAATTGCCCCTCATGTGTATATGAGAAGCAAAAGAACAAAACTGATGGTTTTAATGACCATGCTTAACGGGGTTAATAAATTAGGGTTTAATTGTAACTGAAATATAACCACATGGACGAAAATCACAAATTTGAAACTATTGGACTAAAACCGCAGATTTAGACAAACCATAAGTACGAAAACCGCAGTTCACTTGGGTTAAAATGATCAAATAATACAAATAATACAGGAGTCTTAAATTGATCTTGTGTTCTTCAGGGTTTGAGCAATTTGTTTGACTCACTTATGAGACTAGTTTGAATTTTGTGATATCTTTCAAATTGAAAAAATAATCTAGGAGTGTTAGTATTATTTGTCAATTTTGTATTGAATTAATAAAAGGTCTAACCTATTAAAAGATAGCATTTGAATAATTCAATATATTTCTTAAACTTACATATTAGCAAGTTTAATGACTTCTGTCACATTTTGATGGAGGGTTGATATTATTATTATTATTATTATTATTATTATTATTATTATTATTATCATCATCATCTTAGATTCTTACTTATTTGAATTCTGAGTTTTCAAACATAAAAATGCTAAAGCTTAAAAAATAAAAATGCTATGAACTTTTAATTTTTGAATACTATCAAATTATTAATTTTTTTAAATAATGGTAAAATAATCATATCCCAAATTGTGTTTCCTTTAATTATTAGAAAATGGTGTTTGATAATTTAAAATTTGAATCGGTACAAAACACTCCATATATTTAAGTTATAGGAATACTGAAATATAAATGCAGTTTGAGTTATATTATTTCAATTTAAGTATCCTCTTTTGTCTTTACTTTTTTAACAGGTTAAACGTTTTTAGAAAATATTGGGTTTAGACTTGAGTAAAAGAAATGCATCTTCTTTAGACACTATATATGTAACATATAAAATGATTAATTCATCTAAACTTGTTCCACAAAGGATGGATCCACCCCTGGCTGTTGCAATATACAGTTAAGTTGTGAGCATATATGTACATTGAGCGTGTATGTACAAATACGACGTTAAGTCATTATAAGGGCGTATATGTACATATACGCTCATGTACTATACGTCGTGTAAGTGTGTATATATATATAGAGAGAGAGTTTGTTTGTTTAGATCATTTTGTAATATCGATTATGATAATAAAATTTCTCTCTTCTTGCCTTTTCTTTCTTCATATGTTTATCATTCTTTGAACGCTTACATGGTATCAGAGCATGATTTCTAGTCCTGTTATTTGTTTCTCGCCTATTTTATTCGCTTTTTCTCAGATTCTTTGATCTTTTGTGATCAATTTCTGTTTGTTTGGTCATTATTTGATCAAATTCTTCTGTTCTCATCCTAATTTATAGGATTTCATTGTCTATTCTTATCTTTTCATTATTTCCTTATCTTTCTAGCCGTTTTTTTCCAGATCTGTTTTAGCGTATAAGTCATTTTCTAGTGTATATGTGTGTTCTAGCTGTATATATCTATTCTCCGTATAATTCATTTTGACTTTTACTTTGTTCTTGTTTGATTGTTTCTTTCTCCATATAAGTCTTTCTAACTTACACGTCCGTATAAGTCTTTTGTGACTTATACGCCGTATATCTGTTTCTTTGCGTATATGTTTCTTTGTACTTATACGCTCTCACTTTCTTTGTCTTGTGATCTATGGATAACACGAACACTTTAGCTCCTCCAAACATGACCATTGATTCTTCTAACCCTTTCTATCTTCATCCATCAGATCATCCTGGTAGGATTATGGTCTCAAAACTTTTTGATGGAACCGGGTTTGGAGCTTGGAAGATATCTATGACCATTGCTCTCTTAGCAAAGAATAAGCTTTGCTTTATTTATATAATTTGGAGATGCCAAGTGAGGAGCAACAGATGATTGTTTGGAAAAGATGCAACGATATGGTTATCTCGTGGATTCTCAATATTATTACCCGAGATATAAGCGACAACGTGTTGTATGCTAAGACTGCCCAAGTTTTATGGAATGAGCTTAATGCTCATTATGGTCAAGCAAACGGGGCAAAATTTTATCAGTTGCAAAAGAATCTTTGTCAAATCACCCAACGAAACAATGACATTCCTACTTATTCTGCAAAGATGAAGTCTAAGTGGGATGAGTTAAATGTAATCAATACTCTACCTTTATGCACTTGCGGGGCAGCTCATGCGTTTGCTAAAAGAGACGAGGATCAAAGACTGATTCAATTTCTTATTGGTCTTAATCCATCTTATGATACAATCAGAAATAACATTCTTATGATGGAACCTTTTCCCTCCATCAACCGAGCCTATGGAATCTTAATACAAGATGAAAAGCAGAAAGAGATTCACACCACCACTATTGTTTGAGGAACTGGAGAAAATCGTCGATCATTGGTGTGTACACACTGCAAAAGTATTGGGCATTCGGTTAACAAGTGTTATAAGTTGATTGGTTTTCCCAAGGATTTTAAATTTAACAAAGGAATAAGATCTGCTAACCTTGCTGAAGAATAGGGAGATAATATACAACAGCAAGGGATTTTACAGCAGCAGTATCATGATTTGATGAGTCTGTTGCAACAAACTAAAGTTCAACCTGTTGCTAACAATGCTTCTACCATAAATCAGCAAACATTTAGAGGTATAATGTCTTGCAATTTTGCAAAATCAAATGGATCATTGACACTGGAGCCAATGATCATATGTGTTATGATCAAACTTTGTTTTCACACATATATTTTCTCAAAACTCATATTTTTATTAATCTTTCCAATAGGACTTCTGTCTCAGTTCATCAATCTGGAATTGTTCTTTTAACAGAGAAAATTTCTTCGTCAAAAGTTCTTTTTGTGCCACATTTTAAAAACAATCTTCTTTCTGTATCTCGTTTATGTTTGGATACTGATGGTGTTGTTCTTTTCTATAAACATACATGTGTTTTGCATGCCCCTTTTCTGAATACGCCTTAGGTTCTTGGTGATTTTCTAAATGGTCTTTATCTTTAGAGGCCACCAAGCAGTTATCTATCAATTTCCTTCATTCGAATAAATTTTGTAATCTTGTTGTTACTGTTGATAGTTGGCACAATCGCCATGGTCATCTTCCAAGTTACAAGTTAAAGAAGTTACCTTTCATGTCTAGTATATCTTTGACTAATATTGATCATTGTTCTATATGCCCAAAGGCAAGACAAAACAAATTGCCTTTTCCATCAAGTGTTTCTTCGACTATCAAAATTTTTTATTTAGTCCATATAGATGTTTGGGGTCCATATCATACATCCACTTACAATGGTTTTCGATATTTTTTTAACCATTGTGGATGACTATTGTAGAACCACTTGGACACATTTGCTTTCTACCAAATGTATTCGTTTTGATAATGCTTTTGAACTAGGATCTGGTAATACTCAGTGTGCTTACTTTTTAAGTAAAGGCATTATACATCAAACTACTTGTCGAGTTGTGCCATAACAAAATGGTGTTATTGAGAGGAAACATAAACATTTACTTGAGACTTTAAGGGCTCTTATGTTTCAGTCTAAGCTCCCAGTTGAATTTTGGGGTGACTTTGTTCTTACAGCAACGCATTTAATCAATCGCTTCCCTACTGAAATTTTGGACAATAAAACTCCTTATGAAGTTTTAACAGGGAAGCCTCCATCCTATGAGCACATGAAATATTTTGGTTGCCTTTCCTATACTTCAAATTTGTCTCATGGATGGGATATTTGCACCTCGTGCTGTGCCTTGTGTTTTTCTGGGATATCCTTTCGGTAAAAAGGCTTATCGTTTATTCGATCTTTATGCCAACAAGATTATCATCTCAAGAGATGGTGTTTTCTTTGAGGCTTTGTTTCCCTCGATTACCAAATCGAAAGACAATTTCTTAAATCCTTCTATTGACCTCAACAATCAAATTTTTGTGGAACCCACTCCCTCACATGTTCCTACTCCTTCCGCTGTTCCTACTCCTTCCGTTGTTCCTACTCCTTCCGCTGTTCCTACTTCTTCCACCATTCCTACTTCTTTGGAACCTATTCGAAGATCTTCAAGATCTTAGATTCCACCTTCTTATCTGAATAATTTTGTCTGCAATCATTCTGATTCTTCATGTTTTCACAGTCAATAATTCTTGTTCTCCTTCTACCTTATTTTCTTATTCTAATATTCTTTTGTCTAGCAAAACTTTCACTACGGTGATATCTGGGTTACGAGAGCCTATTTTTTACAAAGAGGCTGTTATTATTACTGAATGGCAGGGTGCCATGAAAACTGAATTGCAGGCTCTTGAGAAAACTAATACTTGGGCTTTGGTTGATCTTCCTCCCGGCAAAAAGGCCATAAAATGTAAATGAGTTTTTAAACTCAAACACAAAGCTGATGGCTCTGTTGAACGGTGTAAAGAACGGTTGGTTGTCACAGGTGATACTCATACTGAAGAATTGATTATAACTAGACATTTTCTCTTGTCGTCTAGATGACTACCATTCGTGGTCTGATTACAGTTGCTACTAAAAGAGATTGGCCTCGTTTTCAACTTGAGGTCCACAATGCTTTTCTTCATGGTGATTTGGATGAGGAGATTTATATGTCCCCACCACCTGGAATGCAGCTTCCACATAACCATGTTCTTAAACTTCAAAAGTTCTTGTGTGGTTTAAAATAAGCTTCTCTTCAGTGGTATGGGAAGTTATCTTCTGCCTTGAAATCTCGGGGTTAAGTTGGTTCCCAAAATGATCATTCTTTGTTCTCAAAGTATATGGGATCTTCAGTGGTATACGTTGCCGTATACGTTGATGATATTTTGGTCACTGATAACAATATGGAAGATATCAACAGCTTAAAGAGTTTTTTAGATACATCTTTTAAAATCAAGGATTTAGGATCTCTTAACTATTTTATGGGGATGGAAGTTCTTTACACTACAGAAGGTGTTATCATGTGTCAACGAAAGTTTGTTACGGATATGCTTTCAGTATTTGACACTTCAATTATTCCCGTAACCAACTCTCATTTACCTCATCACTTACAGCTCAAAATTCATGAAGGAATCCCTATTACAGATCCTTTACTTTACCGAAAGCTTGTTGGTAAACTCAATTATCTTATCCACACAAGACCATATATTGCTTTCGCAGTTTAGTTTTTGAGTCAATTCATGCAAGATCCATGGTTGCCTCATTGGAATGCTGCTATGCATACTCTTTCTTATGTCAAAGGCACCTTGTCTCAATGATGATTTTTCAAAAATAAATCCTCTTTTGAATTACAAGCCTTCTGCGATTCTGACTGGGCAACTTGTCCCAATACACTACGATTCGTAAGTAGGTTTTATATTTCACTTGGTGGATCTCCAATTTCTTGGAAATCCAAGAAACAGCCTAATGTTTCTTTAAGTTCTGCAGAGACTGAGTATCGATCGCTTCGTCGTGTCATTGCCGAACTTGCTTGGCTAACGCGACTCCTCACAGAATTTAATTTTTCGGATCATGTTCCTGTCACTCTCAAACGAAACATATCGAGATTGATTGTCATTTTGTTCGCGAAAAGCTCTAAGAAGGTCTCGTAACTTTGGTGCATACAAACTCGAAGGATCAGCTTGCTGATATTTTTATGAAAAGTCTCCCAGGACCTCAATTTCACAAGCTATTATGCAAGTTGTGGTTTTCTCAACCTCCAACTTGGGGGGGGGGGGGGCGTATATGTACATTGAGCGTGTATGTACATATACGCTTTGTAAGTGTGTGTATATATAGAGAGAGTTTGTTTGTTTTGATCATTTTGTAATTTTGATTCTGATATGAAATTCTCTCTTCTTGCGTTTTCTTTCTTCACATGTTTATCGTTATTTGAATGTTTACATAAGTCAAATTGACGTCAAAATAGGAAACTAGGGGAGATCACTTCATGGTCTTAGAACCGAACCTATGGAGTATGGATACTTGGACCCTACCCTTATTGTTTTAGTGCTTCGGTTTCGGTTATTGAATTCCATCCCATATCGGTTTTGGGGGCTCTACACTTATGATCGCCATCTTTAGATTTCATTTACAGTGTTAGCAAGCAACAACAAAGGCAAAACCGTGAGAACCGAACCAAACCAAACCAAACCCAAATTGTGAACGTTTCAGATTCTGCCATGGTGGCTAGTCGGTCTTGGTTTTGGGTTGGTGTTGGCAGTGTCCAAACCAATAGTCACCCCTAGTAAATTCTGAAAAAGGAATCAGGGGTGGTGTTCATGTTCTCCCGATCCCTTTCATCGCGATGGGCGATCCCACTCTTCACAAAAGCCACCCGATCGGTATAATCCATCGTCATCCCGGTCCCGATCCCACTCCAATTACCACTAGGGTGGCTGATGAATGGGAAAATACTACCGAGGAACTGGCCTTCGACACAATAAGATCAATACTTGACAAGTTTATTTGACCCATCTAGCGCCTAAAAGATAGACAATAGTAATACCACCCACCTTTATTAACCATAACTCGTACCTCAATATTACCTTATCTTAAAAAAGGATATACGAAGATCATATCTATTGTTGCACCATGCAATAATATTTCTAAAGTAAACAGAAAAACAAGCAGTAATACAAGATTATCATCATAAACCTCAACATTAGTTCTTAATAAACTTGAGTGATCTAGTTGTAATCATAAGTGTTTCAAGCTATTCTCAATAATGATTTTCACCAGTGATGCAGGTGGGGTACGTAAGAGACTTCTTAACATCTCCAACTGCTCATTCATGTTAACTCTATAGGTTCCCAATTTCACCTTCTTCAGATTGCGTGACCTAGCTAAGATAAACTTCACAAACTCAAACTCAGACTTAAAGTTACCGAATTCTTCAGTCTTCACTTCATTTAGATGCTCCAACCAAACATCTGAATATCCTTCCAACGCATCGGAATATCCTTCCAACTCATCATAATAATCTTCACAACTCTTAGTATTAATCTACAGCAAGAGTTTTGTGTTAGGGAACTTTGGCATAAGAATCAAAACAATAAGATACAATTGATACAATTATACTATTTACCTCTAGCTTAATTTTCTCCAAGTTTGGGGAGCATTTGATTAAATCAAAAAGAAAAGGCAATACATGGCCGTCAACAAAACACACATCTTTGATAGTACAGTATTTGAGGTGATTTACTGAGATTCGAAGCTCTTTTGGAACCGAGTCTTGAACTAACAACTTCAAACCGTAGATAATAAAAAAACAACGATTAACAAATAAAAGTTTTAATCTTTTTTCTTTTAATTATATACATTGTGGATAAATATTACCTGAATAAAACAATCCAATGTGGTTAGATGTTCAATCATAGGTAAACACTTGAATAGCTCCACAATGTTGGGACTCTTATCACCGAGAATATCATCAATTATATGCTGCATTGACTTAAGGTAGTGAGATACGATTTTGAAATGCCCATGCGAATATACAAGTATGAACTTACCAGGTACAAGCTCTTAAGTGAAGGACATTTGGATAAAAGATGTAGAACAAATTTTGTTGAGCTCGATAAGCATTTTATGGATAAGCTTGTAAGGCTACCAAATCCATTGAATACATGCTTATGGTTGATAGCACAAATTTTAAGATATAACTCCGTTAAGTGAAAGACAGATGAGGGTAAATCATACAAATGATAACCATAAAAGGTAAGTGTTAACTTTTTGATAATATGGTTCCTTGACAAATTAAGCATTATTTGATCAATTTCAAAACAGGTGTCATGTACATCCATCTCAAGGGTGAACTCATGTATTGGACCCTGGCGTAGTTAGTAGCGGAGTCAGGAACCTTTTCCTATGAGTTAAGGATTTTTCGGTGCTCGATATTTTTCTGGCGTCAAAATTTTTCAGGCCCAACTTGGTCGGAGCGGGTCGTTCATTTAGTAAGATAAATAAAATGTAATATCAGTATTATAACAAAAGTACATCGTCAACATTCAATAAAATACAAAGTCATTTTTAATAAAAAAGAAAGAGTCGGCCGATCATTGTCTATTTGAAGTCCAACAGGTGAGGGTTGAGGCCATGAAGCGTTTGTTGAAGCCTTTAGTCAAACTGGCAAAGACGATGAGATGATGCGAGTGTTGTACTCATCTGTTAGATAGATACATAAAATGATCCGTCTTTTTGTATTTTTTATGTTTTATTTTTAAGAATCTTAATTGGGTTGGGCTTATGACTCGTTCTATGAATAAGTTTTGGCTTTTTTTTATAATTCTGTATATATGTTATTGGCCCGTTTATAATAATAGTAATTTTTATAGTTTTTTTAAAAGTTTTTTATATTTTATAAAAGAAATATTCATTACTATAATCTTTTTTAACTAAATTTATAACAATCAATGGGTTTGATTATATGATTTTGAAAAGATATTGGGTTCGCTCGCCGAAAAAGAATTGGTTCGCTTGTTAATTCGATAATATAAGTTATATATAAAACCAAAAAAAGGGCCGAACACGATTGACTATATGTGGCTCTGCCACTGGGCGTGGTAAAAAACTTTGTTTATAGCACAAAGATATTCACGCCTAATCTCCTTGTTCCTTGCACGTTCTAAGTCATGCATTTTCCCCCAACCAGAAGAAGACAGTATCTTCTCTTTAGTTAACCTTTTGAACACATAAAACCCGTCAAACACGAGCTTAGGAATGGTGGTTCATTTGTATCTCCAATCGCTTGAGAGGATACTTGTCATGGCTGCCTCTTCAGTTGGAAAAAAGACATTGGATGCTTTCTATTTGAAGAAACGTGGATCTACTCACTGGTAGCAGATCTACTTTCCTCGGGTTTTGATTGTACTATTTCACCGATGGTTCTTCTGGATCTGTGTTCTTCCACCTACAAAATGAACAACGCCGTTAACTTACCCCTCAGAAAGGGACAGAGGGGTCCTCTTCGGGGTAACCCTCCGGCGTGAGAATAAGTATGTGTAGGAGAAGATAATAATGTCAGAGTAAGGGAATCTGGAGAGTATTGCTTAATAGCTGAATACTGTATGATTGTGTGACTGTGTGTTTGTATGTAACTGACTGTGAGTGAATGTAATTCAATATGATTGAATGTGATATCACTGCCTGTAACTGTCAATGATTGAGTATGAATGTCCATCAAAGTGGAGTTGATGCTGTATTTATAGTGCTAGGGTTTCCACTGATTGGGCTCAGCCTCGTTGGCCTCCTCCAATCGCACTACGCCACGTGTCCTCTGGGACACCTGGCGCTTTCTCGTTGGTTGTAATCACGTGGTTGCACATGTGTCATGCTGAGTTGTCGACCTTTCATTTGGCAGCTGTCAACATCAGCATATTCTTATTCCTTAAAAAGATACCTTCTGGAAGGTTGTCTGACGTGCACAATCAAGGTTGCCCTAATCCTGATAAGGACGAGGTCGATTATGTGCATGTGTGATATGCGCCAATCCTGAGGATGCGCGAGGTCTTCTCTTTATTCTCACGCGCAGATGTTTCATGCGCAGATGTGATATGCACAAGCATGTGATATGCGCCGTGCGCATATGTGATGCGCGAGCATATGTGGTGCCTGGGCGTATGATGCATGAGCATGTTTTGTATGCTCCATGCGCATAGGTTTTGGCTTTGTGCCTTTATAATGTCTTTATCTTGTGGGTTGACCCGCCTTGCTCGGTGTTGAGGCGGGTACATACCTCTTCAAGCCCCCCCAGTCTAATGTGTGTCTTATCTCGCGCTAGCGCGGTAAGATAGATATTAGACTTACTGATTTGGTCTTTTTAATGGGGTTTTGTCGTTTTCTTGGTTGTTTCCATCGTTGCGCGAAGTTCTATCCATTTGGTTGAAACGAAGGGTCCAAACACGTGGTTGGTTGGTGGTGACGTGCGCCGGAAACGTGTCAGACGTTTCGTGTGCTCGAGGTGCTACAGTTGCCTTTCATGTCCCCTCGCACAGCTGTCTGGAACACGTGTCGCGCTCTCATTGGTTTGCACCTGCGAGTGGGGGCGCGTCTCTGCTCCGTGGCAGTTCCGTTACGTTTTTATGTCCCCTCAACAGTGTTAGGGACACGTGCCGCGCCCTCGTTGGCTTACACCTGCGAGTGGGGGCGCGTGAAATCCGATCAGTTGCCACTTTTCTCTCTCCTGGGCCTATAAAAGCAGGCCCTTAGAAAAAATTTTTATCTTCATCTTCATTGTTGTGTACTCCAAAGCTTCTATCTTTCCGATTTTCTAGTTATTGCTTACAAATACCCTGTTATCTGTTGCTGTTGTTATTGTATGTCTGATAGCTCAGACTCCTCTAACCCCTCAATCACCTCTATTGCCTCTCGAAGACGTCGTGTGAAATCTGTGGTGATGTCGACATTGAAGCAAAAGGGCAAGGGGAAGAGGGTTGTTGAGACCACATCGGAGGAAGTAGGGAGGACCAAGTCCACGAGAAGGTGGAATGAAATCCCCTGCAAACTGAGGCAGGCCGATCTCGACAGCCTCATCTCGTCACAGGGTTTTCTCCCTGTGTTTGGCTGCATGTTGCCTGTGGCCGGGCAAACGGCGGCGGACCCGCCTCCCTGGTATATTTCACTGTACACCCATTTTTTCACCCACTGCAACCTTCGTCTTCCGATGACAAGGTTTGTAGGCGCGGTGTTACGGTTTTTCGGGATACATATATCCCAAGTCCATCCATTTGGACTTGTGCGCATGACTCATTTCGAGTTCATGTGCAAATCACAGCGCGAGGAGCCCACCCCTCGTCGCTTTCAATTTTTTTACAAGCCCAAGATCCAAGATTCTTGGATCTCCTTTATTCCTCGCAGTCAGAAGGTTAAGTGCAGCACCGTGTCATTCAAGAGCCTTCATGACTGGTCTGAGAGGTTCTTCTACATCAGGGCTGGTGTAATCCCCATCCGCATGACGATGCGCGCGATCGATTCTGCGCCCGCGGATGCGGATGTTATTAAGAACCCAACCGGCGCCTGGGTTAAGAAACTGACCGCCGAACCATCCCCCGCCAAGAAAATTCGCGAGGAGGCGCTGGTGGGGGTCGGCATGAGTAAGCTGTGGGCCGACAGCGCGGCGGAGCCTGTCATCCAAGTGGACGGCTTGCGTAAGTTATCGCATTGCTTTATTTCCGCGCTAATAAAATTTGCCTTTGCTGATATTATTTGTCTTGTTTTTGCGCAGTAACCAAGGAGTATTTCCACGCCGCCTACGACGATCAAGTGGAGGGTGGCTCCGTCCCGCTGGGCGCTGGGGAGGTGGGCTTCCCAGATCGCTTCGATGACATGTTCATCCCTGTGGATCTGGAATTTGACTTTGATAGCGACGCGCCTGGTAAGCCTTCGCACTTATGCTTATTCCTTTAGAATACCAAAGTTTATTAACAGTTCTGTTGCTTGTATTTGCAGATGCGCTCGAAAACTACGAGCTGGAGCTCGCGGAAGAGGAGGAGGAGGAAGAGGAGGCGCCCCTACTAAAGCGCAAAGCTAAGGGGAAATCTGGCGCAGGGGCCAGTAAGAAACGGAAGAAAGATGACACCCCTGTCGCTCATCCCCATGCTCAAACGAAGGGACCTGAGGAAACCCAGGTGTTTACCACCAAGGTTTCTTTAGCTTCCCTGCCTGTGAAAGTGGGCAGACCTCCTGTCCACTTGAGGCATGGTGGAGTGACCTCCTCCCTTCGCGCGACTGAAGAGAGAAGCAGTGTCGCGCCTGCGAAAGGTATACTTTGCTTACCCATAATAGTTATTTGAGGGCGATTCTGATTGAATTATTGTTAAATCTTTTCGCATTTGAATGTTTGCAGGACCGGTGACGGTAGCAGATCAGCCTCAGGCGCAACAAGGTGCTGAGGCTGCGCCGGGGGCTGCTTCGAAGTCCCCTGTTCTACCCTCAGAAAAGGGTAGAATGAACTTTATGGCGATGTTCGCCGCGCGAACAGAATTGCACGAAGGTATGTTTTGGCCATTGTCTTCTGAATTTTTTGTTTTGATCAAATCATAAACCCTTTTTTGTTGTTGATTTGTTCATAGGAGTTGTAGCTGGCGTAGAAGCTGCTGGTGACACTCCTGGCGCCGTTGCCGGCGCCGCTGGTTCTGCTCCTGCTCCTGCTAGTGCTGAGTCTCCCCTTATTGGGATTACAAAGGAGCGGGAAGCCGTATTGCGCGCCGAACTGGCGGCGTCGAGACCTCCCTCGCCTCCTCCTACGCGCAGCCCTCTCCGCGAGACTGGTTTGGAGCCCTCCAGGTCGCAGGAGAAGAGGCCGATTGAAGAAGATGAGGAGGATGAGGGAGCTCAAGCTGAAGACTCCTTCGGAGTCCGTGCCAGCCCTGCGATGCCACAAGCCTTCGCAGCGCAGACTTCTGGTGAGGCTGGCGCTGAGTTTTTTGCTTCATCCCCGCAGGTATGTTTAAATTTGTTGCTCCGCTGCACGTACTTCCATATAAGTATGTTTTTATGACTTAGAACATGTCTTGTGTTTTGCAGGAAGGTGACCACGTTTACCGCCCGAGATGGAATATTAACGAAGACAGTTCCTTCCAATCCATGGGTGTATGCGAGGACTTCTGGGCTCATGCCGTGCCTCCTACTGAAAGGAGGTATCAGGAGGGGCGCACCCGCGCTGACTTGCTCAACGATCACATTTTCGCTGGGTCGGCTTTCTTTGCTGCCTCCCAAGAGCTTCATCGTGATTATATTAAAGTACGCGATGCTCTTGTGGGAGCCCAGCAAGAGGCTAAGGTGGCTGCCTGGAACCTTTCTGATGCTCGCGCACGAGCTGAGAAACTCCAGGCGGAGCTCAGCGAAAACCGAGCAAGTTCCAACACCGCCTTTATTAAGCGCGGGCATGAGCTCCAAGCTGCGCGGGAGAAGCAGCAGGTGGCGGAGGCCGAAGTTGCCAAGTACGCGCGGAGAGTGCGTGACTTGGAACTGGAGGCGGAGGCGCGTGACCAAGCTATCGTCCAGAATATCACTGAGAAATCATCACTGGAGAGTGAGGTTGCGCGCCTGAAGAAGTATTTGGCGGCCGCGCAGGCCGATAGAGATGAGGCCTTGGCGACGGCAGCGTCTAGCCAGGAAGCACTTGATGCTGCGCAGGCGAAGAAAGAAAAAATTTTGGCGGCAGCAGCGTCTGATAGAGAGGAGCTAAAAAAGACCAAGGAAACTGTAGAGTTATTAAACTCCCAGGTTCCTGCCCTCGAGACGTCTGTTGCTGGCCTCGCGCAGGATCGCCAATGGCTGGTGTCACAGGGCATGACTCGTTGCGCTTTGGCGATGAAATATTCTGGCGAGTTTCAGGCCCTTGTGATGGACTGCAATGCTGCCGCGCGCTTGGTGGGTCGAGCTGAAGGGTTTACGGATGGGTATGAATATGGCATGTTGAAGAAGAACCCATCCGAGTACCCTTACAAGAGCGACGCGGCCTGCGCGGACATGGCCGCGGTGGGGGAGAAGTATATGAGTACTCCCATCCCCATCCTTGTGCAGGTACCTTGACCTTAATGAGTTTTTCTTGATTAATTTTCCAAGTGTTTTGTACTCAATACTTTTCTATTGATTTGCAGATTGCTGCGCTTGCTGACCAGCCCGACCTCGGCGCGCTAAAGAAGTTGCTCGATGAATGCGAGGGGGCTGGTGGCGATGATGGTGGCGCGGGGGATGTTGCCCCTGCCAGCGGCTCTGGCGCGGCGAAAGAATATGCTCCTGAGACCGTCGTGATAGAAGACTCCATTGAGGAGGAAGAACTTGACTATGGTCAGTTTGGAGATGAGGAGCGGGCCGCGCCAGATGCTGCGGGAGATGATGAGGGTGATGAAGTGGCTGACGTCGACGTGGAGACTTGAGAAGCCCTTCATCTTTCTAAATTTTTTTTTTGTTTTTTGTTATACTTGTAATTTGTAACTCATCATACTTGTAAATTTCAATGCTATGGAATGAAATTTGTTTTCCCTTTTTCACATCTTGCGCATTTCTATCCATCTCTTCATGTTTGCTTGTATAGATATAAGATATGCTTGCACGTTAAAATAAGAACAAGGTTGTAAGGAAATTATTTACTTAACCATAGTCCTATTTTGTAAGTGGTTTCGCAGTATCTTGTTTATGCTGACACGCGCGATGACTTTTCACTATTCCTTTTTTGCGCGTCGTTGTCGCGCCTTTTTTATATGGAATTGTGAGTTTTAGTCATTACATGTCAGCATGTGTTACTCATATATCCACTATGATTCCGCGCGCGACCTCGACCTGAGACCTTAACAACTATGATTTGGCATGTACTTTGCCTTAGTTGTGTTTAGGGATTTTTATGATCAGGCTGCGCGGGATGTAAGATGGATGTTTGTGAGTGTTTTGAGCTAAGGCTCCTTGTTTTGGGCTAAGGCCCTGACGTTTTTAGAGTTAAGACTCGTTAACGTGTTTGAGCTAAGGCTCGTAGGTTTGGGCTAAGGCCCTGACGTTTTAGAGTTAAGACTCGTTAACGCGTTTGAGCTAAGGCTCGCGCATGTATGTTTTACTCCGTTTTATTTTGTTTTGAAGTCAATATAGTGTTGTCATATTGCTCCAAATTAATAAAGGAAGTGTGAAACATGTATGCAAAGGTAATAGAACAAATATTGAAAGATAGCGCGAATCATCATTCATGATGGCTTAAAAGCCTTGATTACATATTTGAATTTTTACATGAAGCATTTTCTAAGCTGTGCCGCGTTCCACGCGCGCGGTATCTTTTTTCCATTCAAATCTTTTAAAGTGTACGCGCCTTTCCCCAATTCTTCTGAGATTTGATAAGGTCTTTCCCAATTGGGGGACATTTTTCCTGGGGCTATTGCGCGGCTAGCTTCATTGTTTCGAAGGACAAAATCATTTTTCTTGAAGTGGCATTCTTTAACGCGCTGATTATAATATTTTTCCAGCTTTTTCTTGTATTTGGCTTCATTGATGATAGCCGCTTCTCTGCGCCCTTCAAGCAAGTTGAGGTCCAATCTTCTTTCGCGCTCGTTATCAGTCTTGCTCATCATGAGTACCCTATGGGATGGGCATCCAATTTCTGCTGGGATCATAGCCTCTGTCCCATAGGTTAGGCTGAACGGGGATTCGCCATTGCTAGTTTTGCTTAATGTCCTGTGCGCCCACAGGACATTAGGTAACTCTTCGACCCAAGAATGTGATTCTCCCTCCAACCTTTTCTTCAGCCCATTTAACAAACTTTGATTCGCGCGCTCCACTTGGCCATTCCCCTGAGGGTGGTAGACCGAAGTGAAGATTTGGTTGATGTGCAATTCTTTGAGCTAGCTGGATATCTTCCTGTCAGTGAATTGTTTGCCATTGTCGCTCACAATTTCCATAGGAAGGCCAAAACGGCAAATGATGTGGCTCCAGATAAATTGCTTCATCGCCTCAGCTGTGATTTTTGCTAGTGGCTTGGCCTCAACCCATTTTGTGAAATAGTCTACCGCCACTACCAAAAATTTCACTCGCCCTTGCGCTTGCGGCAGGGGCCCCACAATATCAATGGCCCATTTGTGGAAAGGCCATGCGGAGGTCACTGGAATCAAGTTGTTCTTTGGCCGCGTGGTGTTTGGCGCGTAGCTCTGACATGCCTTGCATTTTTGGATTTCTTTTAGCGCATCCAAGTACATGCCTGGCCAATAGTAGCCTGAGCTCATTGCCTTGGCAACCACCATGCGCGGGCCAGCGTGTATTCCGCAGATTCCTTCGTGAATCTCCCTGATCACATAGCTTGCTTCATCAGCATCCAGGCATTTCATGAGCGGTCCAAGATAAGAGCGTCGATATAATGTACCATCAAGTAGTTCATAGTTCTGCGCCTTGTGTCTTATCTTTCTCGCCTGTGCGCGATCGTCCGGTAACTTCCCCTCCTTCAGGAATTCCATTATTGGAGTTATCCAGGATGATGGGGTTGTATGAATTACAAGGACAGATTGCGTTTGCACTGACGGGTTGCTCATCACTTCCACCCTGACATCTTTGCCAAAGTGATCAAAATTAGTTGATGCCATCTTACTCAGCGCGTCAGCGGACTTGTTTTCGCTGCGCGGGATGTGTATGATTTTGAAGAAGTCAAACTGCTCAACGAGCTTTTTTACCTGCTCTAGATATAGAGGCATGGTGTTCTCCTTGGCATCATAAAAGCCATTGACCTGTGCAGCTACCAAGTAAGAATCAACATGGGCCTCTAGCCTTTTAACTCCAAACTTGCGCGCAATGCGCAGACCAGCCAGCAGGGCTTCATACTCAGCCTCATTGGTGGTACTCTTGAAGTCCAACTTAATAGCATAAGTATATTCATGATTATCAGGGTCCACCAGTTTGAGGCCTGCGCCGGACCCTTCGCTGTTGGAGGCTCCATCAGTGAATAGCCTCCAAACATCTTCTTTATCATTTGCTCGCGGAGGGTCTACCTCGCGCTGAGCTTCTTCAATCTTTCCCTCTGGGATTTCCGTGATGAAATCCGCTAAAACTTGACCCTTTATTGCTGGACGGGGCTTATAGGTGATCGTGTGTTCACCTAATTCCAGCGCCCACTTTGTCAGCCTTCCGGAGAGCGCGGGGCGTCGCAAGACTTGCTGGATGTTGTAACCTGTCAGAACTTCAATAGGATGACCATTGAAGTATCTATGAAGCTTGCGCGACGCGTGTGTTAGTGACAAAACTAACTTTTCCATGATGGAATAGCGCGTCTCAGGGTCTGTCAGCACCCGACTCACATAGTATATTGGCGTTTGGATCCCCTTGCGATCCACCAATAATACTGCGCCGATGGCGCGGTCTCCAGCTGACAAGTACAATGTAAGGGTTTCGCCAGGAAGTGGAGCTGTGAGCGCGGGCAGCTTTATGAGACATTCTTTTATCTCACTGAAAGCTTGCTCAGCCTCAGGCGTCCACTTGAATTGGCTCTTCTTCAAGCAGTTCCTCAAAGTGTTAACGAATGGAGTAGATTTGCTGGCGTGGTTCGCTAGGAACCTGTTGATTGACACCAATCTACCATTCAGCTTCTGAACCTCTTTCATGGTGGATGGTGAAGGCATGTCAATGATGGCTTCCACCTTTTCAGGTTTCACCTTGAAACCATCCTTAGTGACCATTACACCAAGAAATTTCCCCTCTTCCGCGCCGAAAGTACATTTGCTCGGGTTGAGCTTCATGTTGACTTCCGTTAAGCGCTGAAGAGTTTCCTCGATGTCTTTGAGCATTTGTCTCTCCTCCCTGCTCTTGATCACCAAATCATCAACGTAGACTTCTAGATTTCTTCCGAGTTATTCACTGAAAACCGAATCCATAAGTCTCTGATAAGTGGCGCCCGCATTCTTTAAACCAAAGGGCATTTTTGTGTAACAAAAAACACCCTTGTCGGTTCTGAAGGCAGTCTTGTCTTCGTCTTGTGGTGCCATTTGAATCTGGTGATAGCCTTTGTAGGCATCCAGGAAACATTTGAGCTTGAATGGCGCCACGGAGTCCACCTTTGCGTCGATGTTTGGGAGGGGGTAACAGTCTTTCGGACATGCTTTGTTGAGGTCCTTGAAGTCAATACACATCCTCCATGACCCGTTGCTTTTCTTTACCATCACAGGATTGGCTACCCACGTCTGGTATCGGATCGGGCGGATGATGTTTGCGCGCAACAGGTCCTCAACTTGCTCATTCATGGCCTTCGCCTTTTCATCCCCCATGATTCTCTTTTTCTGAGCAATTGGCTCCACCGACTTGAACGTGTTAAGAGAATGTTGCGCCAAGTCTCGCGGGACCCCAGTCATATCGGAGTGTTGCCACGCGAAGACCGACGTGTATTTTGTGAGCAACCTTTTCATTCTCAATCTCGTTTCGTCTGAAATGGTAGCGCCAATTGTGACCGTTTGCTCTGGGAATTTTGGGTTTAAAATCCACTTCTCTGGTGCATTGTCCGCCATTGGAAGTTTCATTCTCCCTTCCCGCGGCGTACTTGTCACTGCGCACAAATGATCGCGGTAAACAAATGTTACGCCTGTTGGTGTAGGGAACCCCAATGCGCCGTGCGCTGGCGACGGTATAGCATTAAATTGGGCAATCGTTCCCCTACCCAGGATCATATTGTGGCATGACGTGGTGGGCAAGACCAAGAAGTTGACAACTTCGGCTCGCTTGTGCTCATCATCCCCCATAGTTAGTTCAAACTGAATTTGACCTAGGGGATGGATGATTTCATTTGAAACACCACAGATTGGTGCGTTCACCATCTCGAGCCGCGCTTGGTCTGCCGGGTCTAACTTTCTGAAACATTGCTCATACATAATGTCAGATTCGCTTCCAGTGTCCACCAGGACCTTTGACACTTCGTAATGAGCAATGTGTGTGGTGATGACGAGAGGGCTGCTGATTGAAGGGCCTCCCCTGATTCGTGGGAAGATAACTTGCTGCTCGCGCCAATCTCCGCTGATTTGCGCGCTTCTCTTTTTTGACGTCTGCCCTTGTCGTCCCCCCTCAGCCACACAGATTCTTTTGTATTTCTTGCTGGCAGAGGCTCCTTCCGGTTGCTCATCTTCTATTCTTGGGTTTTTCACCAAGTGAGCCAGCCTGCCTGATTTTACATCCTTCTCGATCGCATCCTTTAAATGATGGCATGCGTCGGTGTTGTGGCCCGGGGACCTGTGAAATTCACAATATTTGCCACTGTTTTGCGGTCCCTTGTAGTGTAGTTGCTTGGGGGGCTTGAATTGGACATTCTCAGTACTTAACACCTGTGCAGGTGTTTTAGTGAGGGGAGTCCATATTCTTGGCAGAGGTCTGCTAGGATCTCTGCCGCCCTCCCTCTTGTCACCCTCCCCGCGATTACGAACATCTTTTTGGGGCTGGGGTGAGCTTGGTTGCGTTTGCTTTTCTGCGGAAGAAAAACTTGTTGGTTGCAACCTGGACCATACAGAGTTCTGTTTGGTCCTCTTCTCTTTGCTGCGCGGTGATTCAGCCTGATGCGCTCTTTCTCTTGCCCTATCTTGGGCAATCTGTTTTTCATTTCTCGCGAAGACTCGCGATGCTTCCATTAGTTTTGCCCAAGTGGTGGGCATACCATCTCTGCTTACGAGAGCTCGGCGTAGTTGATCACTGCGCGCGCCTTGTATAAAAGCCACGCGCAGGAGTTGCTCAGTTATACCCCCGATTGCCAGAGACTCCTGATTGAAACGAGTGATGTAGTCCTCAATCGTTTCATCATTCCTGCGCACGCAGTGCATGATGTCATCAGGATCGCGCGTGTGTCTGCGCTGCTGTACGAAGTGGGCTTGGAACTTTTCCAATAGTTCCTCGAACCCATCAATTTGCCCAGTCGGCAAGCTCTCGAACCAGACACGCGCCGCGCCCGTAAGGCAGCGGGCAAACATGTGACACCATGTTGGCATCGTCCAGCTCTCTAGGTTTCCCGTGTTATAGAAACCTTGCAAAAAGTCATCTGGATCTGTTGTGCCATCATATTTGCCCAGACCACTTGGCATCTTGGTCTTGTGCTGGATGGGGGCCTTAGCGATGCGCTCAGTAAATTTTGAGTGCTTCACTAGGATGGCCGGCCTGTACGGCGTGGTTACGTCCACTTGCCCCTCACTGGCGGGCTGTACGGCATGTGTAGATCCAGATCTGCTCTGGCTCCAGGCGCCATGTTCACAGGCGCGCGGAGTTGTGAGCCTCCTGCATGAGTATCTCGCGTCTTCCTCATACTATGCACTTCTTCATCACTGAACTCAGTTTGTGCAGTGTGAACAGAATGTCCGTCTTCCGGCGCGCGCGGCCTTTTTGTAGTCTGCTTATCAAACGCTTGCCTTTGTGTTTGGTCGGCTGGCTTTTTCTGTTTGACCATTTCATTGTACTTTTCCATTAGACGCCGCTGCTCGTTTATGAGCCATTCATTCGGATCATTTGTTTCTCCTTCTGGACCCATTGGTCCTTTCAGTTTCGCGCCGGCAAGATTTTGTAACGTGAGATCGTCTGGAGGAGTTTCAGTCTGGCCGTGAGGGGTTGTGATGAAGGGACGGTTACTGGTGGTGCGCGTAGAATCACACGGCACGCTCAGAAACTGATGTCCCTCATTGACACCCTCACGTTCAATATCCTCCAGAGCTTGATCAGCGTTACGAACGCCAGAAACCATGGTGATTGATTTTTTTTTATGTAGATCTGATGAGATCTGATTGCCGTTTGTAACAGTGGATGGCGCCAATGAAGAAACGTGGATCTACTCACTGGTAGCAGATCTACTTTCCTCGAGTTTTGATTGTACTATTTCACCGATGGTTCTTCTGGATCTGTGTTCTTCCACCTACAAAATGAACAACGCCGTTAACTTACCCCTCAGAAAGGGACAGAGGGGTCCTCTTTGGGGTAACCCTCCGGCGTGAGAATAAGTATGTGTAGGAGAAGATAATAATGTCAGAGTAAGGGAATCTGGAGAGTATTGCTTAATAGCTGAATACTGTATGATTGTGTGACTGTGTGTTTGTATGTAACTGACTGTGAGTGAATGTAATTCAATATGATTGAATGTGATATCACTGCCTGTAACTGTCAATGATTGAGTATGAATGTCCATCAAAGTGGAGTTGATGCTGTATTTATAGTGCTAGGGTTTCCACTGATTGGGCTCAGCCTCGTTGGCCTCCTCCAATCGCACTGCGCCACGTGTCCTCTGGGACACCTGGCGCTTTCTCGTTGGTTGTAATCACGTGGTAGCACATGTGTCATGCTGAGTTGTCGACCTTTCATTTGGCAGCTGTCAACATCAGCATATTCTTATTCCTTAAAAAGATACATTCTGGAAGGTTGTCTGACGTGCACAATCAAGGTTGCCCTAATCCTGATAAGGAAGAGGTCGATTATGTGCATGTGTGATATGCGCCAATCCTGAGGATGCGCGAGGTCTTCTCTTTATTCTCACGCGCAGATGTTTCATGCGCAGATGTGATATGCACGAGCATGTGATATGCGCCGCGCGCTGATGCGCCGCGCGCATATGTGATGCGCGAGCATATGTGGTGCCTGGGCGTATGATGCCTGAGCATGTTTTGTATGCGCCATGCGCATAGGTTTTGGCTTTCTGCCTTTATAATGTCTTTATCTTGTGGGTTGACCCGCCTTGCTCGGTGTTGAGGCGGGTACATACCTCTTCACTATTATAGCTTGAGAAAGTGTGGTCAAAGACAGTCGTTGAACTTCAGACATACTTTGTTTACTACTCACAGAGAGAATATAGACCAAATAAACTAGGTAACACACCGCCGCGTTGCGACGACGCATCGACGCAAATTCGGTTTGCATCGGTTAGGTTCGCAACAGTAATGATAATAAACCCAAAAAAAGTTAAAGCACATACGTGTATTGGCAGTATTCACATAACTTAAGATAAGAAAACATTATAAAGCAACTTGAAGTCAGCCGGTAAAACCTGCACGGTATGACTGCGAGTTGACACGAATTCGATATGTATCGGGTTAATGCATTGGAACTAAACCAAAAAATAAATAAATTTGTTAACATTCACACACAACAAATTAACTTAAAAAAAAAAAAGAAAACAAAACCTACGCGTTGAGGCAACAAATCAACGTGAATTCGGCCGGTATCTCGTTACGGCGCCTAAGCTAAATAAGAAAATAATTCGTTAGCACCCAAACACAACAAACTAACATGTTTAAAACAAATAAAAAGCCTATGCCTTTACAACGATAAACCAATACGAATTTGGTCGGTATTGTGTTATGACACTGAATAATGATCAAAAATTAATAAGCTACCAAAAAAATAATATAGAAGATATGAATCTGGTTGTAGGAGTTAGGACCAATATGCTGATGTATACAAATAAATGGAAAGAAAATAAAATGGCACCAACCATGGAAGAGTCTCATACCTGCGAGAGAGAAATCAAAATAAAAAAAGCGCTTAATACATATACCACACCTGACCTAGCCATCAGAGCAACATACATAAATTGTTGGCAGTTGGAAATAATTGTATTTAAAGGCTAGGTGAATTTCAAAGAGAAAAACTTATTGCACCGACAATCCACTATTTATCTATTATATATAATAGAAAAACACACAATCAAAAACCCTCAATTATGCCAACACAAACCCCTTTTAGAAAACACAATCTCTGCATCTGGTAAAAAAAGAAAGGCATGATTAAGCATTTTCAACGATTTCAGCCTTTTAGCGTGAATATTATAAACGGTCATTTAGTTTCAAAACAGTTTTAACTTCTAAGAATCATCCTAGTCCCTTACACAAAGACCTATGGTTTAAATAGCAAATAATGTCTCCACCTTAGACACAAAGTTATCCCTTTTCACTTTTCATTAAAAACATAGCAAACAACAAAAACTTCCATTGTGTTTATGGTTAACACAACCAACACATCACCAACTACCCACCAAAATTGTTAAAACACTGAAGACAAGCATAGCAATAGACCTAATAAGGTAAAACACTCAAACTCGGTTCCCTAAAAATTCAACAAAGGAACAACAAAGACCCTAAAATTAAAACTCTGCCCCAAAACAACATCAAGCAAACCCGGGCGGCTAGGCCCACCTAAATATTGACATAAAAAACCAGCATCACTTAAACATCTAAAGACTCCAACTCTGGTTTCTAACTGGCATCTACAACATCACTTAAACAATCCACCGAAGCCATAAGGAAGAAGAAGTTATTGTTTGGACACAAAACTATATTAATATATATAAACATCAGCTAAAACATAAAAACACTATTTGCGTCACCAACTTTCTCAATTATACTAATTAATAATTAATAACAAGTGACCATTAATATAAAAATAGTTCATGCATTGGTGTGGCTATGATTCTTAATTGGGTGTCTGGATGCGTGCGTTATATGATGAACACCATATCAGTTTATAGTGTTTATTAGAGTGATTTACCTCTGCTTATGATTAACTTATAAACATTCATATAATCAGCATAGTAAAATTTTCTACATAAACTTATTTCACCTACCCTTGTTTTTATTTAATCTATGACTCCTTTAAATGATTATACCATGAAAATGATAAACCATCTCTTTTAAGGGTGCGGAATTTTTTTAAAGGACTTTGAATTGGAATTTGAATTGGAATGGAATGTTTGATAATTTCATTATGCATTCAGTTGGTAAACTTGTTGATGAATTGAAATTTCTCTATTTTAATCGTCTCAATAATTAGCTAGAAGATACTAGTCAAGATAAACACATATACAGATTATGATTTAAAGCAAGTGAAGCTATCAACTAATCAGATTTGGGTTTAGGAAATGAGAAAAAGAAAAAAACAGAGATCAGACATTTCAAGCGGTGGATGAGCACGACGGTGGAGGAGACTGACTGTGGTGGAGCACGGCGGCAGAGCTGAACGCCGATGGACTTGACGGTGGTGGAGGTTAAGTGGGAGGATGAAGCGTGAAGTGAAGTTGACGTTAGGGTTTTAATTTTAAATGAGTTGTTTTATGAGATTCTTAAATAGGTGAGATTTTGAAATCCCATGAATCATGTGATTTGATGGGATTTACTTTCTAATTCCAATTCCATCCAATTTCATTTAATCCCGCAAAACGAACACGACCTAAGTTCCCATTTATAACCCAGATAGAGACATGTTTGGCATTCACAGATGGGTAACAAAAATCTCTTCGCGTTCGTTTCACATAATGGAATTGGAATTGGCATTGTATTTGGAATTTGAAAGAATCAGATTTGGAATTTGAACATTGGAAGGAATTGGAATCGGAAGGAATTGAAATCCAATTCCATTCTTGATGTGTTCGTTTGACCAATGAATTGGAATCTATCACCACAAATGAATTAAAATCGTTCATTTAACGAGAATAACGGTGAATACATTTTAGTTTTTTTAGATTTTTTGTCTTTATTTATATTTTGCGTTATAATTTTTTTATTATTTTATTTGAATTATTTTTTATGGGTTTTCTATTAAGATCAAAAATCCCTCATGGCGTGTTCGTTTCACAGAATTCGTGGGAATTCAAAGGAATTGGAATTAAAATCCCATGACATGGCGTGTTCGTTTCGTTGAAATTGGAATCTTAATTCCATTTTGTTGTGTTCGGTTCAAAGAATTGGAATTGGAATTCATTTCCTTCAAATTTCTTTAAATTAAGGAATTCCAAATCCCTCCAAAATGTGAAGGAATTCAAGGAAATTCATTGGAATATTTTCTTGAGGTTTTTATTTGTTTTATTTTATTATTTTTTTAATGAGGACATCGAATAAAACATTTTGGCTTTTTTACCTTTTTACTTTTTTTATTTTTAATTTATATTTTGAGTTATGAATTTTTTGTTATGATTTTTGAATATTTTTGAGAGGTTTTTAATCTTAATAGAAAACCAATAAAAAATAATAAGAAAATTATAACGCAAAATATATATATATAAAAAACAAAAAATCTAAAATGTTTTTGCCATTAAACGTTAAAAAACAACGATTCCTATTCATTTTTGGTGATAGATTACAATTCATTTGTTAAACGAACACATTAAGAATGTAATTGGATTTTTAATTCCTTCTTATTCAGAATTCCTATTGGAATGTTCAGAAACCGCTGAATCCCACATTAGTCATTTATTTAACTAACCCGTAGTTTAATAGTTTAAATTTAATTTAATCACATGTATTTCATCTACATTCGGACATGGGCTTGTTTATCAAATTTCTGAACCGGAACGACTTTTTCGTTTACGAGCACGCAAATGGACTGCAAAAACCGCTGAAACAATCAAAGACGAGTCAGTAAACGCCACCGCATTAGGAGAAAATCAAACCAAAGAAATGATGGAAGCACAAAACAATGAACCAAACATGAGCCAATATGCCAAGCCAACTCTCGAAGACTATGGCAATGGAATGGCTCCACCCGATATCACTGAACGTTTCAAAATAAAATCAAGCACTATTCATATGGTGGAAATTTCTCATATATCTCAATTCTTAAGAATCTGTAGAACCTTTATGAATCTACAGAACCTTCAAAATTCAAAACTGTTCAGAAGATCAGATCAAATTCAAACTCTTTCCTTTCTCTCTAAGGGGACAAGCCTTAGAATGGATAGAATCTCTTTCTTCTGGCTCCATAACCAATTGGGACCAGATGGTTGAACAGTGTCTCCTCAAATATTTTCTGCCTAATAAAACTGCCAAATATCGAGCCAGCATTACTGGATTCCGGACCGATGACGATGAGTTGTTACACGCAGCATGGGAGAGATACAAAAGTCTTCTGAAAAGATGACAACATCATGGACTAAGCATATGGTTACAAGTACAAACTTTCTTTGACGCACAATCCAGTAAAAAAAAGGCCATCGACCAAATCGCCAGTGGAGACTTAGGATCCAAATCACCTAACGAAACATTTGAAATCATGGAGAAGGCAACAAAGAAAAGTTTCACTTATAACCCACCAAGATCTACACCAAAACATAAAGTAATGAACCATGTCGATTCCAACACTTTTGTCACCGCACGGCTTGAAGCCCTCTTTAAAAATTTTGAACAACTTCTAGCCGAACTATCAAAAACCAAGATCACCTGTGACACCTGTGGAGGAACTCATAAGACAAGTGACTGCGAACAAGTCATTATGGTCATGGAAAAAGTTGACTTCATCGCCCGACAAAACAATGCTTTCAGCAACAACTACAATCCAGGTTGGAGAAATCACCCGAATTTCAGCTGGAAGGACGGAGGTAACACTCAAACCCTACCCGAATTTCAGCGAACAAGTCATTATGGCCGATGAATAAATCATTCCAAACAAAACCTCAATTCCAAGAACAAAGTTCCAATAGCCATCAGAATCCGAGCTACTAAAAAATTGAAGAAATGTTGATCCAAATCATGACCAAAAGAAATGAATCAGTAAAGAAGGCCGACTCAAGAGCCGTTGATATCAGCGGAGTATTGTTAAAGCATGAAACTGACCTAAAAAGTTAACAAGCATCATTTAAGAATCTAGAAACTCAGATCGAACAAATTGCCCAACAATTGTCTGAAAGACCACCTGGCGCTCTTCCAAGCAAAACAGTAACAAACCCAAATGCGATAGCCAATGCTGTTACATTGAGAAGTGGCACGACCATTGTTGCCTCACCTACTTTAGAACCAGTTATGGAGAAGGAAGTCTGTGATAAGACGCAGGAGGTACTTACTCCAACAGGCACCGTAAATCTAAGGAAATAGTCCGAACTTATGTTCCACCTATTCCATACCCTGTACAGATAAAAAAGGAGAGTTTGGAAGCTCATTACGGGAAGTTTTTAGAACTTTTCAAAAAACTCCACATCAACATGCCTTTCGTCGAAGCCATTGATCAAATGCCGAAATATGAAAAGTTTCTCAAAGAAGTGCTGGCCAACAAAAGGAAGCTGGAGGAAATCTCGCATGTTATCTTGAGTAAAGAATGTTCAGTTGTCCTCCAAAGCAAGCTGCCACCGAAAATGACCGATCCCGGGAGCTTTACTATCCATATTCTCATAGGAAACTTGTCTGTTAGCATTGCCCTAGCCGACCTAGGAGCTAGTATTAACTTAATGACTTATACGATTTTTCAAAAGTAGGGATAAGAGAACCAAAGCCCACCCGCATGAGCATTTAGTTAGCATTCAGTTGTTGAAAACATGCTTGTCAAAATTGACAAATTTGTTTTCCCAATAGATTTTATAATTCTAGACATGGAGGAAGACAAAAGTGTACCTCTGATTTTAGGAAGACCCTTTTAGCCACTACAAAGGCTATCATCGATGTTTAGACCGGAAAACTCGCTCTCAGGGTCAATGACGAGGCTATCACTTTTGACATAAGAAAATCTATGCAACATCCGCAACATCACGATGACACATTATTCTATGTTGGCATCATCGATTCTATCGTGAGTTGCTATGTGCGAAAATCGTCCATCAATAACACACTAGAAACACAAGTCTTAACCGAAACTGTCACCAAACCCGTTTTAGAAAACGAAAATCTCAACTATCAAGAAGTATAAGAAGTAGTATGTGAGATCACCGAATGTAATGAAGAATCAAAACCATCAATCGAAGAACCACCAACCTTAGAGTTAAAAGAACTTCCAAACCATCTAGAATACGCCTTTCTAGAGAAAGACTCTCAACTCCCAGTAATTATTTCATCTCACCTTTCAAAAGAAGAGAAAACCAACTTCTTAAGGTTCTTAAAAACCATAAGAAAGCAATAGCATGGAAAATCATGGATATCAAGGGCATCAGTCCTTCCTTTTGTACTCATAAAATCCATATGGAGGAAGAATACAAACCCGTGGTCCAACATCAAAGACTTCTCAATCCCAACATGCAAGATGTGGCGAAGAAGGAAGTAATCAAACTCCTTGATTCCAGATTAATCTACCCAATCTAAGATTCACCTTTGGTTAGTCCAGTTCAAGTAGTTCCAAAGAAAAGAGGAATGACAGTTATAATGAACGAGAAGGACAAGCTAATACCAATGAGGACCATCACAAGCTGGCGAGTCTGCATTGCCTACCGGAAGCTTAATGACGCCACAAGAAAAGATCATTTCCACTTCCTTTTATCGATCAAATGCTTGAGCTTTTATCTGGAAAAATGTTCTACTATTTTCTTGATGGATTCTCCGGATATTTTTAGATTCTCATTGCTCCTGAAGATCATGAGAAAACCACCTTTACATGTCCGTATGGCACCTTTGCCTACCAAAGAATGCCATTTGGACTATGTAATGGTCCAACCACCTTCCAACGTTGCATGGTGGCCATATTTCATGAAATGATAGAACACTCTGTGTAAGTTTTTATTGATGACTTCTCAGTCTTCGGAGACTCCTTCGATCATTGTATGAAAAACCTAGACAAAATGTTATCTAGGTGTGAGGAAGTAAACTTAGTACTCAACTTGGAAAAATGCCACTTTTGGTCAAGGAATTAAGTCATTGTTCTTAGTCACAAGATATCCCAAGTAGGAATAGAAGTTGATAGAGCTAAAATATAAACCATATCCAAACTTTTGCCACCAATTTCATTTAATGCCATTAGAAGTTTTCTAGGTCACGCAAGATTCTATCGCCGCTTCATAAAAGACTTTTCGAAAATTGCTAGACCTATTATAAAACTTCTGGAGAAAGATGCATCATTCGTCTTTTCTGAAGAATGTGTTGAATCATTCAACATATTAAAAGACAAACTTATCAACGCACCAATCATGACTACACCCGATTGGACCTTTCGTTTCGAAATCATGTGAAATGCAAGTGACTTTGCAGTTGGAGCCGTACTCGGACAACCGCAAAAAAACATTTTCACCCAATTTACTATGCTAGTAAAACTCTTAATGATGCACAAGAAAATTACACCACAACCGAAAAAGAGTTATAGTTTTTGCCTTTGAAAAATTTAGATCCTACCTAGTTCTTTCCATAACCATAGTTTACACCGACCATGCCGCCATACGATACCTCTTCAACAAGCAAGATGCAAAACCTAGACTTATCTAATGGATTCTACTACTCTAAGAATTCGACATAGAAGTCAAGGACAAGAAATGAGCAGAAAATGTAGCCGCAGACCATATTTCACGCTTAGAATGCCCAGCTTCAAAAGAACATCACGAGGAAATTATCGATGATAATTTTCCACATGAAGTTCTCATGCATATCCAAGCATTCATGAAAGAGGAGGACGAAAGTCCTTGGTTTGCCGATTTCACGAACTATTTAGGTTGCAAAATCCTAAGAAAAGGGCTAACTCATCAAAAAAGGAAGAAATTCTTCTCCGACCTTAAGTTATACTTCTGGGAAGACCCTTACTTGTTCAGGATAGGTGCGGATCAGGTTGTTCATAGGTGTGTGTTAGGAAAGGAAGCCTTAGATATTCTCAAACACTGTTATGAATGACCAAATGGTGGACACCACAGTACCGCAACCACATTCAGGAAAGTGTTTGACACAGTATTCTATTGGCCCACTATATATAAATATACACATGCTTTGATCCAAGCATGCGATGCTTTTCAAAGAGCCGGAAACATCTCAGCCAAAATTGAGATGGCTGAAAAGGGCATTCAAATTTGTGATGTCTTTGATGTATGGGGAATAAAATTCATGGGACCATTTCCTAAATCATTCGAAAATAATTACATCCTTGTAGCAGTCGACTACGTGTCTAAATGGGTAGAAGCTCAGGCTCTTCCCATTAACGATGCTCGAGTAGTTGTACGATTTTTGAAAATGTTATTTTCACGATTCGGTACTGCAAAAGCCCTAATCAGTGAAAGAGGTACTCACTTCTGCAATTCCTTGATGGACAAAGTCTTTGCACGATATGGAGTTCACCACCATTTATCAACACCATATCACCCTCAGACTAGTGGGTAAGCAGAAGTCTCGAATCGGGGAATAAAGAGGATCCTCTAAAGAACTATTCGAATAAATCACAAAAATTGGGGTGAAAAATTAGATGAGGCTTTGTGGGACCTTAGGACATCCTACAAAACCCCCATAGGAACAACACCCTTCAAACTTTTTTATGGTAAAGCATGTCATATACTCGTAGAACTAAAGCACAAAGCTTACTGGGCTCTTAAAGCAGTAAAATTTTATCTAATTTTCGCCAGTAAAAATCAGGAAGATCAAATTCATGAGCTCGAAGAACTAAGAGCACTGGCCTATGAAAAATCCTGGTCTTACAACGAAAAGACTAAACGTTTGCACGACGCCCATTTAAAAGGAAACAAGAAATTTCAAGTTGGCGATCGTGTACTGTTATATAACACACGTTTACGTCTTTTCCCAGAAAAATTGAAGTCTCGTTGGACATGTCCGTAAATATTTGAATCATTTTTCGACTATGAGACAGTCAAGATTTCAAATTCTGACGGCCACATGTTTAAAGTTAATGGGCATCGATTAAAACCAAACATCGATGGACCATTCGAAGATGTCTCGGAGGTCGTAATTCTCCACCAAAACCAATGAACATACTGAAAGTAGGGTCTAGCCAAGACCCTTATTAAACTAGGCCTTGTATATATGTTCTTTTGTTTAACAAAAAAAGTTAGTTGTCTCAAAACAAAGGGGCATGCCTCAGTAGGCACGGTCCCGTGCCACAAAGTGCGGGTCGGAATCTTCGCTGCAAAAATCTCAGTCAGTCTGGTTTGTAACAGAATTGTTAGACCAAAAGCACAGGGCCATGTTTCCTTCTACACGTGGTCGTGCCTGACATCTATTTGGCTATAAATTACACCTCTTTTCAATGCATTTCTTGCACCGCACCAAACCAAACACAAATTCTCACCCCTGAGAAATCAAAATGCCAACTGAGATGAACAATGAAATTCGCGTTCCTCGCCAACGGAGAAACGAAACCCGACACATTTCAAAAACCGAGCTACTCATCAAACTTCAAGAGCTCGTAAAGGAAATCACGTAAATGAATCTCCTTGCAGAGATGCATCTCATTCAACTCACCGAGTCGGTGGAAAGCATAAAAATGGAACTATGGGACATCAATGAACAACTTCAGTTTCAAGTCCTTGGTTTCACTTACTTTTCTCCACCCGTGCCGTTCGATGGAGAAGATCCGTTCGATGGAATTTAGAGTCATTCATCATTATACTTTTCATGTGTAATCAAGTGCAATAGGCACAAAGTTTAGTACTTTTGGGTTTAACATGATTTAATTTCATTTTCTAGGAAAACTGGGCTTACCCCGAAACTGTGTTTAGGACCTTTTTATTAATGAAAAGTAATTTTAGGACATTCAAAATGTTCAATTAACATCTTAAACATTATCCCGAAATTCTTGTTCTCGCGTTTTGCTGAAAAATCAAAGAAAACATCTCAGTGACAGAAAGCACGGGCCATGCTTCATATTACATGGGGCCGTGGTCACCCTAGAATTTTCAGCATGATATGCGCTGACTCCGTACAATTCTCTAAATCAGAAATATTTATTCTCTCAAAAACATGGGGCTGTGCCTCTTGAGATACGGGGCCGTTCTCGACGCTTCAGTCTCTATATAATGCATGCCATCCTCACTATTCCATTCATACCAAACTAAAATTTACTGAAATGGAAAACAAAAGAATGGAGTGGAAACCAGTGAGGAAATTCAAAAATGGTGATTATTCCTCACACCTTGAGCAAGAAATCATAAGGCTTCAAAGCATAATTAGAGACCAAGTCGAAAGTAACATCCAAACAGAAGCTCGCTTAATCTAGTTGACAAACAAGGTTGAACTGCTAAGGTTTGAGAATTTCCACGTTGTTGATAGCCACAACAAAGACGTGGACTACAAGCTCAATTTCCTTAACCGAGAAATCGGAAATCTCGACAAAAACCTTTCCGAGCTCTTGGAAGCCAAGAGAGCCCCACCACACATTCAGGATTTGTTCGGGAATGGTGGTTGTTAGTATAATAAGCCTTGCCTTGTCTTGGTTCATGTTGTTCATGCTAGTTTTGTGTTTCTCGGTTCATGTTGTTTAAATTTTCTTTATAATGTTTAAGAGTTAATGAAATTTATTAGGACTTTTTATTTTATTTTACCCTTAATCCTCAAAGAAATCAGTTAAAAACAAACCAGCTAGTTAAATAAACAATTAAAAAAAAAGAACCTGACTGTTACATGCAGCACGGGGTCGTCTCCCGACCTACAGAACAGTTACGGAATTTTTAATAAAACTAACAACAACCTCATAAATTAACCCTAAAATACACTCCGCCTACATCCGAAAACCGACAACCTTTAACCATTCATTCAATTCTTTGCTTCAAATCTTCGATTTCCAACAAGAGGTATGTTAATTTGGTGATTCTATAATTCAAATTAATCATGTTAGGTCTATAATGAACCCCAAATGTGAATTTCATAACCAATTCTTTATGAATCGGGTCAAAACCCAGAAAATAGAAGGACTAATTTTTTAAATATAGGGTTTTGATTTGATAAATAGATTTGTTGGGGAAATCGTTTGGGTTCGGGTCTTGGATGATCCATTCCATAAAAATCAAACCTGGATGATGTTTCTTAAAGAACCGGGTTGAATCTCAAGTTCGAATCTTGACATTTTTACAATTTGGATTAAAAACACGGGCTGTGTTTTTGAAAAACACGCCCCGTGGTCAACCATAGGTCAAACAAAATTCAAAATCAGTCAAAATGGCCAAAGCTGCCAAAACCAGAGCAGCATGGGGCCGTGCCTCATGAGGCACGGGCCGTGCTCAGGCTTCTGATCCACCATTTTAGTAAAATGTTGAAATTAATTGACTCATCTTGTTCAAAAATTGCACTTGGCTGAATACGGGGACGATGACCATGTTTTCTTAGTTTTTCATGAGAACACGGAACGAGATGAGCGCGCCCGGCAAAGAATGGGCTACCAAAACAACCGACTTCCAGAGTCGAACTTTAATGCTGCAAAGAAACTCTGAAGGAAGTAAACCAATGGAGAAGGTACAATGGACTTGTTAAGGGACTTTGGACACGTGTTCTCAATCAGAAGGGCAAGGCAGTGACTGAACTGACTAAAGAATTCTTGGATTCATTCTCTATAAAAACAAAAGACTTGTATATGTTGGACGAATAGGCTGTTGAGTTCAAATTTGGGGGAGTATGGTACAAAACTTCGGTCACACAGCTCGGGATTGATTTGGGCATTTATACGAGCGATGAGACCTATACTCCCATATGGTATGATTCTATGACAACTTTTGCAGACGAGGATGCTGATGAATCGAGCAAGCCGGGAATCCCCAGGATACAAGCATGGGAGTAGTTAATTTTGGGAGGTGAAAGATACCATCCAAGCAGCACAAAGAGCACCGCCTTACGCGAGCCACTTATGAGATACATTCACCACTTGCTGTGCCACACAATCACTCAGCGTGGCCAGAGTGAGGGGGTCATGGGGTTAAGGGATTTGTGGGCCCTTTATTACATCAAGGACGAGGTACCTTGCAATACCACGTACCTGTTCTGTCAACTGTTTAGAACCAATGCAAATGCAAGGAGCCCAAATACCCCGATCTTTGGTGGTGCATGGAGTTAGAAAAATTTACAAAGCTTATGGTGCAGACAGAGAATGAACACGAAGTCCGAACCAAATTGCACTTGATCTCAACTTCTGTATCAGTATACAGATGGTCCAGCAAATAGTCAGAAACCCAGATCAGGGGAGGTTTCAGGATGCCTTCAACCAAGTTTAGGATCTTGAGGACCCCGCTGATATGACCATTTAGGATATACCTGAGAGGAGGGCATGATCACCTCCGTGACAGACCCTCCGCCGTACTTACTCTCAGCTGGGCGGCCCATCATCATCAAGGGCGACCCCATCTCGTCATACCATAGCCAGTACTCTTTCTAGGGGCTATACGGGCTCATTGACCAGTTCCAGACTCACACCACCGCTTCTTTTGACACGTTATCAGGGAAGATTGCTGATTCTAACACACAGGGAGCCGCATAATACGTAGAGATGAGACGGGAGATTCATTAGTTGAGTGAGCGCATGGACCGACAGTGGGGAACCTTGGACCCGGATCACCCGGGTAACTGACGAGCAGCGACGATGGTCGGTCTAGTAAGGATATGGGTATGGGCGGTAGTACTTATCTGACATTATTATTATGTTTGTTTGAAACAATTTCCATTTGGTTGTTGTTGGCATGTTCGCTACTTATTATAGTCGTGGGTGCCAAGACATTTGACTAGGAACTTATTTAGCCCTTGTGGGGAGGGTATGGATGATTTCATACCCAATTTTCAGTAGTATTATGCTTTGGTTGTTTGTTGGTTGTGTGCAGTCTTTATTATTCAGGTACACTACAGGAAAACGAATGAAAAACAGGGGCGCTCTGGCGAAATTTCGTTAGCCCGTATGGAAGTTCCTTTATATTTTACCCACCATACTTCATATAAATCTTATCATGAATCGTTTTTTGAATCTTTTCACATTGAGGACAATGTGAGATTCAAGTGTGGGGAGGGGAATTACTTGCTCAGTTAATTATAAGATTCTCTATTAAACAAAAATTTTTATAGCAAACAAAGACTATTTTTGTGACAAAACCAAAAGAAAATCTAAGAATATGTTTTGCAAATAACCAACTAAAAATCTACTATAACCAAAAAAGTAGAAAAATAAAAAGAAGTTTTGTAATATTGAGAATAAATTTATGCAAAATATGGCATTCATACCAGATTCCTCCGTTACTGTGAGATAAACCTCATGCCAAATAAATATTTTTTTCGGAAGCTTTAAGTAAGCCAGATGTTTCGTGTGAATTAGAAAATGTCGCAATTATGCATTTCAAGACCGTACGAAACATTGTATAAAGAAGAAGGTATTATTGCAACCATTCCCTCAAGCTATTCTTCAAATCACAAAACCCAAAAATCTTATCCAAAAATCTTACCACTTTATCCCTCTCACAGGTAAAATACAACACTGGTCTTTTACCGGTAGACCCTAAAGAACTGGAAATGCATTCTTTCGATTTCAATTTCCTTTGCTGCATACATTTTTCAAAACCTAGGTTGCCTCCAGAACTTAGGGAGATAATCTTTCTCTTTAGCAATGAGGTGAGGAAAAAGTGGCGCAAAGAAGAACAAATGCCACCATTTTGTGGAGTTTCCAAAAGTGCAACGAAAAGAAGAGTAAAAAGATACGAACGATGTTAGGATGCAGAAACTGGTCCCACGAAGGAAGATGTAGAAAAATTCAAACTTAGTCTCAACATGAATATACCGAACTAATGAGGGTGGGGGCTATTTGGGTCAAAGCCGAACGATCCATTAGAGTTGGGAGTTATGTTCAGAGCAGGATTGAGGAAGAATTGATCCACATCCTCGACAAAACTAGTCTTGACGATCTGACCTTAAAAGAGTCACTAGGTTTGTTTAAAAAAAAACACAGCAATCGGGAGAAAAGGAGCTAACCATTGAAGACATCTTAAGACTCCCAACGAACAGAAGAAGTTGTATTTACCATCCTCATCCTCATTTAACCTAAACCCTTGAACCGCCAAAAAATACCAAACCCCTACTCAACCAAAATCAACCCGTATTGCATTTTGATCTGTGCAACCCTTCACAAAGGTGGAGATTTGAACCTGTTACAAGCTTATTCATCACATGTCACATTTTGGCTAATAGCGTTCACATAAATGCATCACATGTATGATCAGATATTGAGTGTGAGTGAACATCGTGAGAACGTGACGTTTTGCATAAACAGAAGCTCATAAAAGCAAATCGCCTTTTTATATATCACTACATACATTCCTATGATTTAAGGTAGGTTTTATTGTTCCCATTTTCTTGAAACTCTTTTGGGGATGTTTAAGCTATTGTCCTGACTTGCTATTCTTAGAGAATATTTATAAATAGCTTGCTTGCTTGAGGCAAGCAAGGTTCAAGTGTGGGGATTTTTGATGTATATAAAAATATACATCTCTAAAAGCTGCAACTTTCATGAAATAATATAAAAATATACATCTTTTTAGCATCAAATAATCTCTAAAAACTGCAACTTCCATTAAATAATATAGCTCAAATAGCTACTTATCATATTAAAATGTATTTTTAGGTAAACCCAAGCCTTAAATGAAGAAACAAGGGAAAAGCCGATAAAAAATAAAAGAAAACCCAAGAAAACACTCTAACACGCCCCCATGCCCCCCTAGACATGTCCCCATGTTTTCCTATGCAAGAAAAGACAAAAATATACAAGAAAATACAACATACTGGACACGTGGACATGGGGCCGTTCCTTAGAAGCCATGGGGCAGTGGTCACCTATCGGAAAAGACAAAAGAAATATAACAAAGAACCAAAACCACGGGGCCGTGCCTCCGGAAGCACGCCCCCGTGCTTAGTCAGCATGTATGATCTTAAAGCGCATTTAATGCGACTGGACATAGGGGCGTGCCTCATGGACACATGGTCGTGCGTGAGTGCCCAGACAACCTATAAATATAGGATCATGTTGTACTCATTTGGTGTGCTTGAAGAAAACTTCTATACGAGTTTCTATTATAAAAACACCCACATTCCACTCATACTGAAGATCTTGTGGAGAGTTTGAAGGCTTGGAGGCTATCATCATCAACATCCATCATCATCATCATCCATCACCATTAAAGAAGGAAGATTCATCCAACATTTGGTTACATTATTCTAGTTTGATCATGTGTTTGTTATCTTTATTTCTTTTGATGTTCATAACCATGCTCATTATGAGCTAAACTCCATTTACCATCTAAAATTTGTGAAGAAGATTCGATTTACTTGATGATTATGTTATACATGTGATTTAGTTTGGTAAAGTACATTGTTATTTTGCAATTATCCTTTTATGAAGAAATGTTTTATCACTTTAACTCAATACATCAAGGTTGATGATTAATAATCATTCATAATTCACTCATGTTCTTGGAGACTAGAAATGGTAAAAAGAATACCTTGATAACTTATTCAAGATAAAACATGGATCCTTATATTGTACTTAGAAATGATGAGATATAAGTTATGATCTATTTCTCTACTTGATAATTCTAAAATAACATTGTTAACACGATTGCTTAGGTTTTCATGCTAGTTAAATAAATCATATGTTAATGTAATGTGTAATATAACCTAATTAAATCAACCAAGGGGAGGTTGTGTGAGTTAACTACAGTCACCCGAAGTTGTTAGAATTGGTATTTGAGAAATCGAAGTCAATCCTAATCTTTCTACTTTACCAAACTACTTGTCTACTTAAATTGGAATTCTCTTGGTAGTATGAGATTAAGCAAGGATGGACATGAAAATACGCATGCTACTTTCTTTTATGTCATAGAATATGTTCACTTAGAAATGAGGGAGTATTCTATTATATATTATTGAGGCAAGTTTATCACATGTTTATTTAATAATCATCAAGGAAGGATGGAGTGGATTCTTGATCATAGATGGTAACCTTTATATAATTGAATTACTCATTTAGAATTTCTCTTCTTGTCACCTATATATTATATATATATAAGTATTTCTATTTTGTAAAACGTTTGAAAATCAACCCCAAAATGATTAAACCCTCCGATTAAAGTAAAACGAAGATTCATTATTAGAAACATTTGTGTCCACGGATCAATACTTAGATCTTACCAATACTATTCTACGTATACGATAGGTACACAGCCTATTTTGTGTGTGTTTTGTCTTAGTAGAAATCACTTTTATAAATTTAAAAGACGATGTTGTGCTAAAGCTAAATCCCATCCATTATACCTCAACATACACCCAGTAGTCCAAGGTTTATGATACAAAACCGATATTTGGCTCATTGTGTGATCTTTGTAGGTTACTTTTAATTAGAGTATATAATTATTAGTCAAATACCTAAAATTCGATTGATGATTTTTGAGTATCCATATATAGAAAAATTTAACCTATGGATAAAGATTCACCAAACCAATAATATGCATAAACGGGCTTCAACGGACGGCCTGGTCAAGAAGCCCCAAAGAAGGTCGAATCAAACAACTTAGATTTATCAACAATGCCAGTTATAGTAGCTGCTCTGAAAAGCATGTTGTATGAGAACCAAAGAGACAAGACAAGCATGTTGTCTACAAGTTGTAAGTCGTAGTTGTAAAACGTTTATTTGGTTCCCTTGAAATATCTAACGCAGTGGCTCACTAAATTAGCAAGTTTTGGCCCATGACAAGCTAGAGGTTCCATAGCTCGTCATTGCACCGGGCTAAGGGGCGGTTGAGCAACTTAAGCGAATCACCGTTTTTTTTGCCCTTTTGCCTCTTCCTTGATACAGGTGCTCCTTTTGTTCTTAAATCCACAGGTAACGCTCTTTTAGATGGTAGTTATAAGTCAAATTAATTTGATTTATTCAAGTTCTTAACCAATTGTTTTTGCTTTGAATTTTCAATTGTGTTTGTTGTTTGATCCATTAATCAAACATAATGCACGACTATAAAAGAGCCAAAAAAAATCCAACTTGAAATGAAATTGAAATTGAAATTGAAATCGAAAGCCGAAATATACATTCAAAAAGAATTCGAAGTATCCATGTGATATGGAGTGTGCTAAAAGAGGCATGTCAAGAAATAGGTAGCTTGAAAAGGCTAAAATAGCGTGGCACCCAAATTTGTTATATATGAATTATGAATCGAAAGCTAAAGTATACCTTTAGAATTTTTATAAATGAATTTTGAATTGAAATCTAATTGGCACCTAATTAAGTCACATAAGAAAATGGCTAATGTCCTATTTGTTTTGCTTTATTACATTTAAGAAAGTAAAAAAGATTTATTTAATTAAAATCTTTTGTACCTGTAATAATTATTTTGTTACTTATAACTTTGCACCTTTTTAATGTTTACTTCAAAGTGTACAAGGTTTTAATGATGGAGATACTTTTATATATTGGGTTTTAAGTATACTTTGGCGAGTAAGGAATGGAAAAAATGATCAATTGAGCCAAAATTCACTGTTTTTTTGTAAATTTACTTTGGATTGAGTTGGATTCTCAAATTTATATGGATTTGACTCATGTGGTCAAAATTGCAGTCTTTGAGGATTTTGCAGCTATCACTGATATCAATGGATGGCTTTGTATTTCATTTGCCAATGTAAGGTTCTAATTAACCTGTTTTTAATTGTTTAATGTATAATGTGTATCTCGTTGGTTTAGATTTGTGTCCACTGTCATGGTTACTGGCATTTAGAATGTGAAGTAAACATAAAGTATCAATTTTTATCATCTTTTTCACCTTTTAAACTCAAGATTTAAACATTATATTTTGTTGTAACTTTGAACATAGATGAGAAGTTTCAGTATGAGATTATAATGATAATGGGCTAGGTGGAGGACTGTGTTAAACAATTCCCAGGTTCAAGAACGAAGCCACAACTTACACAAATAAATTATGTACATTTTTTATACATATGTGTTCTTTATCTATTTTTTTAAGAATAAAAAATCTTGTATGCATAGTACTATAAACTTGAACTTATTATAGTTTATTTTGGGTATTTTTTTTTGTTGACAAAAAGTGTGATACTATAATATAAACAAGTGGAAGGAAAATAGTATTTTGACTAAATGTGATGCTTCTGTTAAGATTGACTCCTAAATGGGTCAACTTTGACTTCTTGATATACTAGGAATCTCAAACGATTGGTTACTCATAAGGGGTAGTTTGAGCATAATTGAAATTATGAAAAACAGAACTATTTTTTGTCAAGTTTGGCTTTTTGAATGATTTGATTCCATGATGGTCAAAATTAATTTGGGGCAATGGCTGCTTGACTTTCTGAGGGTCAATTATGACTTTTCGAGGAACTGGGATGGTCAAACATTAACGTTGATGAGGCCAATTCGGTTAATTTTTGAAAATCTGCAATATGGAAATAATTTGGTTACCTAACTTAATTATTTTTCTCCATTTTAAACGGACAATTTTATATACGATCTCAATATTTTATTGTTAACATGAACCTGCACACTAAACTCAATATTTGGTTTCTAACAATGGTAAATTAACAATTGAGATTGCTACATTGTTCTTTACACCCACCACCCCATCTTCCGTATTCTTTTTTTCCTTTTCAATTACTTTTTTATATTTATATCTGCCGCAATACGCGGGCCTCTTGCTAGTTTTTATTTATTAGTATATGTAGATATGTAGATGTAGATGTAGATTAGGGGAAATTATAAATCTTACAACATTTAGAGACTAAAATTTAATTAATCCCTAAAATCCGCAAATGTGTAAGAATGAAAATAATTAAAATCAAAACAAAGAATCTTATTAGAAGTGAAAACAGAGCGCATAAAACAGTTCATTAATCAATATATTAAGTACAAACCCTAACCAAAGGAGGTGATACCTTAGTTGAGTTGAAGAGGGTGAGTGGAAAATATGTGTAAACTAACTTTATTAACTTTTACATTTATATGGATTATGAAAAAAAAGGAGAAAGTTAACGTACAAATGAAATTAACGTGTTAATTGTGAGAATCAAGTAGAGTAATTATATACAAGTAGATTAATTATGTAAATATATCATAGAGTAATTATGTAATTACTCTATGATGTAATTACATAAGTACCCTACTTGATTCTCACGATTAACACGTTAATTTTATTTGAATTTGATTCAACCCCATAAAAGAATAATTTTAAATGCATAATAGTAAAATAAATAAAATAACACATTTAAGTTATATAACATTTTTTATTATTTTTTAACATTTAAAAAAAAGGAAAATTGGTTTTAAATAATCCCAAATATGTGATATTGGCAAATAACAGTCTCAACTTAACATTTGGCTGATGACAGTCCTAACTAAAAGTGTATTTGTTTTCAACGGTCCGCGACTAACGAGATGTTATCTCCGTTAGTCTGATTCCTATGTGGCACACATGCAACATCTTGTTTCCCGTTTTGGTTAATAAAATAATAATATGAGTTATTATGACTTGGGCTTGTGTTGGGTTAAATAAATGTGGGTAATGCACTTTGATTAATAAGGAAGAAAGAAAGACTATGGGCTTAAGCCCATGACCCATAATAGATAAATTACAATTATTCTCTAATCCATTCATTTCATCCATTCCATACACTATCCAAAACACATACTTAAGCGCTCTCTCTCTCTATCTGTAACACCCCGTGACCGCAGCGGAAACGTAAACGGGATGCGACAGACACCTCTGATATCAACCACATTGTTTATAAAGAAAATCGAATGTATTAATATACTTCAAAATTACATTGTCTCGTCTTTCATTATTGTCTAGGTGATACACACTTCATACAATACGATTCATAATTCTATCTGTTATAATGTATTCTAACGTCCAGCACGCAAAACTTACACACATCAAGCACTTAGCACGTAATCAATCACTTTATCTTAGTTGTACCTGAAAAGCATGTGAGAAAACGGGTCAACTACGAATAGTTGGTGAGTTTCACAATTTTAGTAAACCATGATAAATCCATGTCATAACATAATATCATCTGGGGACACTGTCAACCCATAAATACATTTAATAACCTCTGGGAACTCTGTTACCCCAGAAACATACTTCCAATAACCTCTGGGAACTCTGTTACCCCAGAAACACATTTAATAACCTCTGGGAACTCTGTTACCCCAGAAACATACTTCCAATAACCTCTGGGAACTCTGTTACCCCATAAACACATTTAATAACCTCTGGGAACTCTGTTACCCCAGAAACATACTTCCAATAACCTCTGGGAACTCTGTTACCCCAGAAACTGTTGCGGGACCTTACAATATTAACAACTCAAACAATTACCATTTCGATACATTACCGTACGATTCCCGTACATTAAACATTATATAAATACATTCATTTCCATGCGTTCAGCACGTACTTAATCATTTGATAAAAAACATGCTTTCCGCCCCGGGAAAATATTTAAAACAGTTAAGTAAAAGGGGCTCGTGAAAACTCACCTTAGCACATGCAAGCAGGTAACAACAATCATTTTCAATTAACACGTCCAATCTGTAATATGATCCCTACGATCGTTATTATACAATTATTGTTTATATAAACTTTAACCTTATCAATCGGTACATCTGGGGACTCTGTTACCCAGTACTGTACCTGTTCCGGGGGCAATGTTAACCCAGAAATACTTCTCCGGACTCAGATTGTGATGTCGTTTAGAGTTCCAAGGTCACAGTTTCTATTAATCGTTTTCTCGTTTTGCGTGTCTAGCACGAATATCCGTTTTATGTTTCAAAAATGAGTTTGGTCACACACGACCCGAAAATAGTGGTTGTCTGATAATTTAATTTAAAATGTGAAATTATAGCTCGGTTTAGACGTCCCGATTGGCCGCGGGACCCGTTTCCGTCTTTGGCGTACCGGAAACTGTTAAAATAGATTAAAATTACTCAAATCATCCGAATTATTTTCGGATGATTTATTTTTACTTGTTTAGCTCATTTACATGAAAATAGTTCATTTTTAGGGTTTTTGTACACCAGTCAGCTCGCTTAAGCGAACTTTACCGGTTTACGCGTTTTACTTTAAAAGTTTGATAATTAGCACAAATAATTATCCGTTTACTCTCGGATCTTGAAATTTTGCACAAATCACTTTTTAACAGTGGGGAATTTTATAAAAATATTTCCAGAATTAATTCTTATATTTAACATTTACTTATCTATTTTTAAACACCATTTAAACACTAAATATGTCGTAATTACCAAACGATCTTAGAAAAATCCCAAATTTCTCCTGGATGTCCCCTGCCATCCACATAGTCCCCTGTAATTTTTCCAAAACCAAAATCTTCTTTTAAATGCCATTTTTACTAAAACCGAGCTAGAAATCCCTAGAACTCGTTTAACCGAAAAGCCTACTTAGACTTCTCCAACGGACCTCAAATTTTGTGTGTGACTTATACATAATATGAAAAGCTTATCCACAATTTTCCAGAATTTTTCATGATATTTAACTATTTTTCATCATTTTTGGCCAAAACCGAGCATTAAATTCACCAAATATTCATCCTTCATCCAAAAATTACCAAAAATTCACAGAACTCATATTTCCATGTGTTTAACACCTCTGTAAAATTTCGTGACCTAACTCTAAACGACCAACAATCTGTCCAAAAACACATACACCGACAAAAACCGAATATACCTTTCGTTTTCCGCCACTACAAGCTACAAACTCATCTTTCCGCCTTATCTACCACTAAATACAGAGCCTACAAACAACATACCACAATACCTAGCAAGTTACACTCACGATCAAGCCATTTCTTTCATGGTTACGGTTATGATACTAAAACAAAGATTTAACCGTAAAAATTCGTTTTTGACTCGTTTAACTCATTTCTTGGACCAAGATCCCTTGTATAACTTGTATACATCACTTGATCATGCAAGAATCGGTTTCATCTCGGGTTTTCACCCATTTTTCATTTGAAACCTCATTTTCTTGAAAGAAAACCTAAGAAAGGAAGATAAACACGATTACAACTCGGTTTTTACCTTGTGTTCTTGCTTGAAAACTCGGGTTTTGGTTCAAGAACTTGAGAGAATTCATGGTTTGTGGGATTGTGTTTGTAAAAAAAGAAAATGAAGGGTGTTTGGGGGTATTGGGTTGCGACCGGGGTTAGTGAGGGGGTGGGGTGGGACCCACCTCTTCATTCTTGACCACTCATTTGGATATCGGATATCCGGATAATGTTTTGGATAATCTGGTTCAGTTCGTTTTTCGGTTAAACGTTTAATTCGGCTTAAAACGAGGCTAAAACGGTCTTTTTCGTCTTAAAAATGAAATTTATATAAAACCGATTTAAAAACTTAAACCATGACATTTATTAACTTAAAACGTCATATTATTAGTTATTACGCATATTTTTCGGCTTGATCGATCGTCTCTTGCTCGGTTTGGTATTAAAGGTTTCGTGTAACGTACCGACGTACTATTAAATCGAAATCCTTTTTCTGTGCTATAATCCACTTATCCCGAAGCTTTAATACTTCGTAACATCACTAAATATCATATATCTCGTCTATAATTGAACCCTCGATTCATTCGGGTTTCAATAACTATCGATCGTTTGATCGCATAATCAATACGGTGAATTATATATTCACGTACAATCAATACTATGAACCATGTATTCTCGTATAGTTACCATGGTAACCCGTGTACTCGACATTGAATATGACGTAACTAACGTCTACCGGTTAGGGTATACCTGGTTTCGTCGGAATCGTTACACTATCTCTCTCTCTTCTCTAACCAAAACCAAGAAGAAAAATCAATTTCTACCCGAGGTAATGATAGTATGAACTCTTATGGATCCAAACCGGCTAGATTTAGTCACGAAACGATGAACCGACACCCTCAATCGTTAAAGTCACGATATCTGGATGGAATCGGGTATAAACCGATCGAAAGATGAGCTTCGGGGTCACCCTAGCTCGGATCCTGATCGAACAAGACGAGAAATAGTGAAAAACGGTGAAAAAACAACCGAGATCTCGCTCTTCCGGCGAGATCCCGGTTTGTCGGTGATGACGGCGCCAAAAAGGTGGCGCCGAAGGTAGGAGAGTGTTTAGGGAATGTCAGAGAATGTTCTGACATTCTCAGACATAACCCTAGGCGCGTGTAACGAATTCACTATGCCAATTCGTTAAGAAGGAATACCGAATGAGCTTCATTCGTTAAGTAATTCATTACGGAAAACTAACAAATGAGCCCTTATTCGTTATGATTGTTCGTTAAGGAAGAATAAAGAAGGAGCCCAATTCGTTAAGCAATTCATTACGGAGAGATAACGAATGAACCCTCATTCGTTATAAAGGTTCATTCGTTATAAAGTTCAATTCGTTATAGAGTTCATTCGTTAGCCAGACCAAACGAATGAGTCATTTGTTAGGAAGGTCAATTCGTTATAAAATTCAATTCGTTATAAAAGTCAATTCGTTATAAAGGTCAATTCGCTATGAAGGTCCATAAGTGGCCATTCGTTATGAAGTAACGAATGAGTCCATTCGTTATGAGCCCTCATTCGTTAAAGAACTGGATAACGAATTAAACTTTGAAAGAACGAGAGAAAGGTCCCTTGACTGATAATAAAATGGATTAATTACAATCGACCCCAGCCAGTGGCTCTGCCCCTTGGACCCTGCCAGGGGCTACCGCCCCTAGAACCCCGCTGCCAGGGGCGCTGCCCCCGGACCCCCGCTCGTTGAGGGATATAATTAAAAGAGAAACATGATATGGGTAGTGATAGTTAATTGATATGTGTAATTCTTATACAGTTAGTCATGCACAGCTAAAAAAAGGAATAACCATTAACGGTGAACGTAACCGCATTCAGGTGAGTTTCTAGCCCCATTTACTTGCTGTGTGCATACTCAATGTGAAAGTTAATACACTTACCTTAAAGTGGTAAGTGTATGCTCTGATGATATATGTGATAGTTATATTTATGTTATGAATGTATGATTGTCGGTACGTGAATGATCTTCGAATATTGAACGTATCGCCTGGAAAGGTGTCTCTTAAATAAGATGCATGAATGTTATATGAATGAGTAAGGATATATATATATATATATATATATATATATATGAATGTGTATCATAGAATGTACGTAAAGTAGTGTATGCATATTTGTTATAGAGAAGAAAAAGAGTGGACCCTAATAGTATCTGAGATAGAGATATAAGGGACCAGACCCTAATAATATCTGAGATAGAGAAGGAAGGGACCAGACCCTAATAATATCTGAGATAGAGAAGAAAAGGGACCAGACCCTACTAATATCTAAGATGGTAAAGATAGTTGCATATGTACTATGAAAGTATGAAGGTGTGATGGTATGAAAGAATGTATGAATGATTGTACGAAAGTAAGAAAGAAAGAAAGTATATATGTATGAATGAAAGAAAGGTAACATGCTAAGTATGTAATATGTGTCTTCGGATACGTACATATGTAAGTATGTGAATGTATTGTATGTTTCGTGATTAACTAGAACTCACTCAGTGTAGCTGACTTTTAGTATGCACGCAAGCTTGAGGAGGGCACATGGCAGAAGAATAAGAAGCTGGCAATCGAAGAATTTTGATATATTCATGAATGATTTTTTAACATGAAAGACATGGATGTTTGTTAAACACAAGTTTTGGAAATGTTATGAAATGTTTATTGAAATCTTTTATATTCCGCGAAAGTTTTAATTAACTATGATATTTAGAACTGTGTTTATGAGTAAATCCAACGCTAATGTAGGACACCGGGAATGGGGACTTGCAATACATAGCTGTCAAAACTTGATTATGTGGCAGCTTACATTGCATGTGTATCTTTTTAAATTATTTAAAAGATAATCCAACCACCACTTCATCTCCCTTACACCTTTTTAACACACAACCACCACGATCTTCATCTCATCACCACCATTGCTTAATTCTCTGGCCGCTGCGAACCTCATGGAAAACCTAAGGTGGTGGTCACCTATCTGACTCTTCCCCATAACTACCATCATCGTGAAGCCACTAGACGTGGGGCAGAACCCTAGCCTCTTTGCCCCCCCCCCCCTCTCCCCCTCTCACACACTCTCTCTCTCTCGTAAGATCTACAATCAATAACCGTATTTTTGAATCTGTGTCACCGGAAAATCGAATTGCAGGTTTTCGTCATCGATCTGAGGTCTAAATTTCGTTTGTAAATCCGGAGAGCTTCGATTACTTGCAGTATTTATGTGAAATGCGAATGTATAGGCTTCAATGTTCTAAAATACTTATGCCTCATCTTCGATGAACCAGTGGCAAAACCGTTTTGGGTTTAGGAAACCAAACCTGATGAAAGGTTAAACCACTTTTTGGGCTTAGTTTAATGTTTAATTTATAGATTAAACTCAGTATAACTTTTATGTAGAAAATATGTTTTATAACGAAGGTGGTGATGGTGGCTCGCCGGACTGTCGGAGTCCGAAGATAAAGTTGGTGGTAGAAGGGGAGATTGGAGGCTAGGTAAGGGTTAAATAATTTTGTAATGTATTATACTATTATACAATATATTTATTATTAATATATAATATAAAAAGAAAAATGCCGCATAATATGCCATATAAGCAATTTTTTGACAACTACGACTATCACGTAAGCATAAGGCTAATGGAGTTAATATTTATAGTTAGTCTCAGACCGTTGGAAATAAATACACCATTAGTTGGGACCACTACCGGCCAATTCTTAAAGTTGAGACTATTATTTGCCAATAGGGCGTAGTTAGGATTATTTAAAACAAATTTTCAAAAAAGAATGCTAAACAGGCCTAAGTTCGGCTCTCACTCGTTTAGTACCTTCAAAGAGTCATAACTCAATCGAGTCGTTTGTGCAGTGTGAAATTAATATATAAAAGTCCAAAATACACAAGGTAACAAGCTTTATTTGAGGCATGGGCTTGATAAGGCTCGGCATGTTTCAAGTTTTTGATCGAACATTTCTCAAATAGCTCGCGAGCAGCTCAACACGTCTCGTTAGCACCCCTAGTACAAGCAAACGAATCGTGGGTTCGTGAGAAAAAATTTAAGGTAAGTATCACGCACCCACGTTGGTAAATTATTTTGTTGGAATACGAGCTTGAAGATATGATTAGCCATCCATTGTTCAAATGAGCGTGTAATTTGTTATAAATGTTATTGTACAACGTACACAAATTTGAGAATTATGTACCGTAAATGGTGTTATGTTTGATCATTTGTAGGCAATGGGTTAAGGTATAAAGATAGAGAAAGGGTATGATTAACTAATTAGGAAAAACCATGCATGTGTATTTGGATGTTTTTAAATTAGTTTAAAAAGTTTTATAAATGACAATTGTTATTGGTTTAATGTGTAAGATGTGCCTTTCGAGTTACGAATAATCAACAAGTTTTGGGTAAGTCGGTTTTGATACTATAATGTATGTCTCCTGAACTTTTTTCGCGAAGGGTGAGTTTGCCTCTAATGGCTACAACATTCGCACCAATAAATGAAAAAAATAATAGGGTAATTAAGTTAGCGCAACCTCATAAAAGTGAATTAGCCTATAGATATTCCACTAGTTGTTAAAACTTATGTCTCACATTTTGTAATTAAACTGAATGTAGTAAAAAGTAAAACATAACACATGAGTAGGTTTGAATGTTTTTTAAATGTGATGAACATGCCTATCATAACAACTTAACCCAATATACATTACCATAGTTAGTTCTTCTTCTTTCTTATGAAGCTTATTTTCTTCACATTTCATATAAAGCACAATTTTACAGGCGCGCGTCAAGATATAGCTCCCACCCTCATATAATCATCGTTGTCAACTGGAAAATTATGTATGGTACTTATAATAAGGCTAGCTACATAGAGACAAAATAATTGGTCTCTTAAAACCAAGACCAAAATTTGACGAGAATATTTGACCTTTACAGTGCCTAAAATATTTGACCTTATTAACGATATCTCGTATGACCAAATTACCAAACCTAAAATAAGGGATATATGAGAATATTATCTATTGTTGCAGCAACCAATTGAGTCCTGGAAAATCTTTATGAACTAACCAGAACACGAGTAGAAATACAAGATTATCATCATAACTCTCAACATTAGTTCTTAAGAAACATAAGTGATCTAACTTTAAACATAAACACGTTTTGACATAATCTCAACAACGATTTCAGCTGGTGATATGTGCAGGAGACGTAAAAGAATTTTTCACATCTCCAACTCTTAATTTTTTGAACTCCATAGGTTCGCAACATCACATTCGTTAGACCGGGTGACCTAGCTAAGATAAACTTCACAAACTCCAACTCAGGCTTAAAGTTACCAAAAAATTTAATCTCCAGTTCATTCAGACGCTCCAACCAAATATTTGAATATTCCTTCAACTTAGCGGAATATTCTTCCAACTGCGCGGAAAGTTCTTCAAACTTAACTGAAGAGTGTTCTACAAACTTAACGCGCTTTATGTCATAGAAACAATTAGTATGAATCTACAGTGGGAGTTTTGTGTTAGTGAACTTTGACATGAAAATCAAAACAACAGGATGCAAATACACTTATACGATTTACCTCTAGCTTAATTTTCTTCAAGTTTGGGGAGCATTTGATCAAAACACAAAGAAAAGGCAATCCATGGCTGTCAACATAACACATATCTTCGATATTAAAATATTTGAGGTGATTTAGTGAGATTTGACTCTCTTTTGTAATCGAGTCTTGATCTAACAACTTAAACCGTAGGAAAAAAACAACGATTAACAACCAAAGTTTAAATTTTTTTTCTTTAAATTGTATATAATATGAATTGCCCGAATGAAATAACCTGGAGTCATCAGATGCTCAATTGTAGGTAAACACTTAAATAGCTCCATAATAATGGGGGTACTCATGACCGAGAGGATCACCATCAAATGCATGTTGCATTGACTTATACTATTCAGATAAGTTTGAAAGCCCACAAGAATAGATATGCAAGAATCAGCATACCAGATACACGATCTTAAGTGAAGGACAATTGGATAAAAGTTGTAGAAAATTTTCTTTAGATATCATTATGTACTTTAAGGATAATATTGTAAGGCTACCAAATCCATTGAATATGGGTATATGGTTGATATTACAAGTATTAAGATGTAAGTCCATAAGTGACGCAACGAAAAAACAGATAATGCTAAAGCATACGAATCGAAACCATCAAAGTTAAGTGTTAATTTCTTGAGAGTGTGGTTCCTTGACAAATCAAGTATTATTTAACCATTTCAAAACATGTATCATCAGCATCCATCGAAATGTTGAATTCATGTATCGGACCTTGGCGCTGTAACAAAACTTGGTGTATAGCATGTGAAAGTTTACGCAGAATATCCTCGTATATCCGCTCACGTTTTAAGTCAGATATATCCCACCGATTACACAAATTACTCTCTGTAGTTGATATGTTCACGGAAAACTGAGAAAACTTGAGTATAGGAACTGGGGTCCATTTGTACCTCCAATCCTTTGAGAGGATACTTGTCATTGCTGCTTCTTCAATTGGTAAAAGACATAGAATGGTTTCTATTATGGGTTGAGGGAGTGTGGTCATAAGATCCAATCGCTGAGCTTTAGACGAGCTTTTAGGTTTCATCTAGACCAAATACAACATAACAAACACACGATTGAAGAAAACGTTCATACTCACTTACTCACAAAGTAACTTTTAAACACACATCCAGAAAAGATAAAATCATTTTCTTATGCTCATTCAAATTTACAGGTGGGGTGCTTGGTTGTGCGTTTTGGAAGTTATTTATCATATGAACCCTATATCCATTTATAGTGTTACTTTGAGTGATCTACCTTCGCTTATGATTAAGTTATAAACATTCAATATATTCAGCAACATAAATGAAGAGTTAAATTATGTATATATGTAAAGCCCCGTCACCGGTGCCCTACGTTGGACGTTGGATTTACTCATAAACACAATTCTTACAAATCAGAGTTAATTAAAACTTTTGTGGAAACGTTAACTTCAATTATTACATATAAAGCATTCGATCTTTTCTTTAAAAATAACATACAACATCATATTTAAAACGTCATTTCTTCCATCTTAAGATGCCAGCCGTTCAATCCATGACATGTGTCATCCTCATGCCAGCTCATTAAACATATTTACCTGCGTGCATACTAAAAGTCAGCTACGCTGAGTGAGTTCTAGTTAATCAGGAAACATACAATACATTCTCATACTTTCACGAATACGTATCTGAAGATACACATTCATACTTAAACCAAACTACATTCCCGACATTTTATAATTATCCGTAAGGGGACCGTTGCATAATATCTATTAGAAGAACAATTACTATCATTCATAGAAGTAACAACCTGTATCATCCATAGAATGATCTATATAAACTATCCATAAAAGGATCCCGAGATATTATCCATAGAAGGATCCTAAAACGTTACCCATAGAAGGGACCCTATATGCTTTCCATAAAAGGACCACTATACTTTATCCATTGAAGGAAGTCTATACCTGATCCATAGAATGAACCATATACATTGTCCATAGAAGGTATTCCATAGAAGGAACACATACTCAATTATATAATATCCGTACAAGGAACGCAAATAAGGTTCACAGTCCTTACTTACGCTATCACATATCGAGTCAAGGTCCCATAGTAGTTTAGAGGGATTTGCCATCCTAACTTACTAAGCCGGACGTAGATCTCACATACCATTCATGTACATGCTTACACATAGCTCACATATACGATAATTACATCGTAGCATACGAACACTCTAGGCGTTCTTCACATCATTCATCTAGCAACCATACTCCCTGACGATACATGCAATATCCGAAGATCATTCATGCACCGACAAGCATTCACTCATAACATTCATACTATCACATAATTCATCATAGCATACACTTACCATTTAAGGTAAGTGTATCAACGTTCACATAGACTATTCACACAGCCCCAAAAACATAACAAGTAAGTGGGGATAGAAACTCACCTGGATTCTGTTACGTTCTCCGTTAATTGTTATTCCTCTCTTTATCTGTGCTCGGCTAACTGTGCATTAATTAGATGTATCAATACTTGTTCTAATCACGTATTTCAGGTTTCACCAGAAATGGTTAAGTCTAGTCTATTCTAACAACATTGTATTTGAATACTTTGTATTCAAACGGTATTAGAATATATTTGTGTTAGCATAAATTTGTATTCTAATGGCACTTGATTAGAATTCATTTGAATTCTATTGGCATGTGATTAGAATACATTTGTGTTAGCATACATTTGTATTCTAATGGGCATATTGTATTGTAATGATCTTATTGAATTCTAATGATCATATTGTATTCTAATCTTTCAATGTATTCTAATGATTCCATTCAAATCTTTCAATATATTCTAATTAGTCCATTTTAATTTTATGATTCATTATAATCTAATTCATGAATTGTAATTGAATGATAAATTGTAATCTAATTCATGAATTGTAAATGAATAGGGCATTGTAATCTAATTCATGAATTGTAATTGAATGATACATTGTAATCTAATTTATGAATTGTAATTGAATGGTACATTGTAATCTAATACATGATTTGTTATTGGATGATACATTGTAATCTAATTCATGAATTGTAATTGAATGATATATTGTAATCAAATTCATGAATTGTAATTGAACGATACATTGTAATCTAATACATGAATTATAATTGAATGATACATTGTAATCTAATTCATGAATTGTCATTGAATGATACATTGTAATCTAATTCATGAATTGTAATTGAATGATACATTGTAATCTAATTTTTAATTTGTAATTGTATGATTCATTACAATCTAATTCATGAATAATAATTGAATGATACATTGTAATCTAATTCATGAATTGTAATTGAACGATACATTGTAATCCAATTCATGAATTGTAATTGAATGATACATTGTAATCTAATTCCTGAATTGTAATGGAATGATAAATTTTAATGTAATTCATGAATTGTAATTGAATGATACATTGTAATCTAATTCATGAATTCTAATTGAATTATACATTGTAATCTAATACATGAATTATAAATGAATGACACATTGTAATCTAATTCATGAATTGTAATTGAACATTGTAATCTAATTCAAGAATTGTAATTGAATGATACATTGTAATATAATTCATGAATTGTAATTGAATGGGGCATTTGTAATCGAGTTATGTATTGTAATCGAAATAGGACATTGTAATCGAATTTTCCCATTATATTCGAAATGGGTATTGTAATCGAATTTGCCCATTGTATTTGAAATGCTACAATGTAATCGAGTCCATGATTGTATTCGAACTTACACATTGTATGCGAGGCTATCATTTTAATCGAATGATATAATGTAATCGAGTTACACTATATAATACAACATATCATTGTAATCGAATGATATCATTGTAATCGAATTACACTATGAAATTGAATATATCATTGTAATCGAACATCATTATGTAATCGAAAAAATCATTGTAATCGAATGATATCATTGTATTTGAATATACGGGTTCTATTCGAAGGAGCTATAATGTATTCGAATGAGTTGTAACTTTTTGGTCTCTTTTTGTCATTATCTTACCCGTTTTAACCTTTCTACCCTTGTTATGATGTCACATCATCCTTAACCTGTTTCCATTCCCACATTTGGCCAAGACTTGACCCGTGCAACCATAAAGCTGGACCTTTATGGCTTAAAACATTAAAAGGTAGATCTAGGGTCTCTTTATGAGCCGTATATGACCATGATTTCGTTAAGTTCATTTCAAACATCAAGTTTGTAACTTTATGGTTCATTTAGACCCGATCTACTCTAGGGTTAAGGTTCATGACAAACCGTTCATAAAAATGAAATCTTTAACATAAAGAACATACCTTTAATTGTTTGTTAGGCTGCAGGTTAGCTTCGGTTATGAACGATAATCTTGTATCTTGCTTGTATACTCAAGATATACCAATATTTAGCTTGGTTTTGGTCTTGAATCCTTCTTTTAGGTCACGACCGTAAGAGAGGAGGTGTATGTGTGTGTTTTAGAGTGTGTAGGGAGGCTATGGTGTATAGATGGATAAAAATGGAAAGGATTAGGGTTTAAGGGGTATTTATACTCTCTTAAGCCCATGGACCTAAGGCCCATCTTTCCTTTTTAGTCCATTTTTATTCCTTTTAATTTGCCTACTTAGCTTTCCATCTTTATTATTTTATTTATTCTTTATTACTTCAAGTAAACTTTTCCATCATAAATAATAATATTATATAAAATATTATCTTTGGAAATTCCGGGATGTTACAAGTCTACCCCCTTAAAAGAGGTTTTGTCCCCGAAACTTAGATTATTCCATGTAAAAAGAACACTTCCTATATTCACACACCTTATCGAAACGTCTTTGCTCTCTTGATCATCCTTCTTAATCCTGACTTTGTAGTCACCGAGTGGTTTTCATGTGTTTTAGCTATTAAGGTAGCTTGTCCACGAGGCCCTCGATGTACTAAGTCTCGTCTCGTCTTCCCAAGGGACTCTGTTTTATATCATATTAACGCTAATTCCTAAGACGACGCTTTATCACAACACAAATATTCATCATAACCAACATGCATTCAAGACAATTCATATCCTAATTAATTCCAACAGTCACCAGTCTAAACTTTAATATAAAATAACACGTGTCATTTTTCCTGCCTTCAGATTCAAAAACTTCATCTTAGCTCTCTCAACCTCAACATCAACACAGAATCTCTTCATCACCAACTCCTTCAGGTCATCCCACTTCATAACTTTAATCTCTTCTCGGGTCTTCCTTTGTTCCACTGTCTCCTACCAGAACAAAGCATCATCACCAAATGATTGGGTATCATAAGCCACAGCTTGATCAGAACGGCACTCGCAAATTCGAATAACCTTGTCTATTTCGGTAATCCACTGAAGAGTAGCTGTCGCGTCTTCCAAGCCAGTTAACTTCGGTGGGTTACATCCCTTGAATGATTTGTAGTTACACCCACCTCTTCCCCTTTTCCTTGCATCCATCTTCATAGATCAAACTTCACTCGAGTCGCCTTCCTTATCATCAACTATCTTACCATCATTCCCTACCCTCTCAACGGTCCTTGCATGGCTTTCTGCAGACTTTTCAGGATTCAAGTTTTTCACGGCAGCTGCTACAGCTTGAGCAATGGTAGCTTGAACATCAGGGTCAAGTTGATACCCTTCATTCTGGTTTGGCCCTCGTAGAGTTTCATTTGGCCCTTCTCCAAAGTTAACAACTGGTTCTCCAGATGGTTCTCGGACAATGTGTGGCCTACCACGGCGTCCAGTACAACCCCCTTGATCAGCGATCTTTCTTTCTCCAGCCATTCGTATTCTATAAGGAAACACAAACATCATCACTCAAGGAACTATTTAGTACAAGGATAGTAAGGATAATAGGTAATAACAGTGGCCAGCTGTGATTAGCTTATCACGTTACTTTCCATGTCCTATACACTTCCCTTTGTGAGTTCACTTGTGCTAGTTCTACTTCTAATAATCAGACAATCAAACATTTCATATCATCATATACTCCTATCCCTAGAAACTAAGCTAGAATTCATTCATCATTCTACTTTACATGTGAAATTAATCACGTACTTTACCTTTACTTAGCTTTCTTGAGTGACATATGACCCTTTTGAACTGACATTTTCTTTCTTTTCTTACCTAAATCCCATTCTCTGTTTGAGTCTAAGCATGTAGGATGCTTAATTATCTCGAACTTTTGCTCTGATACCAACTAGTAAGGCGCTGTCATCGGTGCCCTACGTTGGACGTTTGATTAACTTATAAATTACAAATCAGAGTTAATTAAAACTTTCGCGGAAACGTTAACTTCAATCATTCCATATAAAACACTAGTTCTTTTCTTTAAAATATAACATACAACATCATATTTAAAACGTCATTTCCTCCATCTTCAGATGCCATCCGTTCAATCCATTCCATGTGCCATCCTCATGCCAGCTTGTTAAACATATTTACCTATGTGCATACTAAAAGTCAGCTACGCTCAGTGAGTTCTAGTTAATCATGTAACATACAATACAATCTCATACTTTCACGAATACGTATCCGAAGATACATATTAATACTTAAACCGAACTTACTTCCCGGCATTTTATAATTATTCGTAAGAGGACCATTGCATAATATCTATTAGAAGATCAATTACTATCATTGATAGAAGTAACAACCTGTATCATCCATAGAATGATCTATATAAACTATCCATAAAAGGATCCCTAGATATTGTCCATAGAAGGATCCTTAAACGTTACCCATAGAAGGGACACTATATACTTTCCATAAAAGGACAACTATACTTTATCCATAGAAGGAACTCTATACCTGATCCATACAAGGAACCATATACATTGTCCATAAAAGGTACTCCATAGAAGGAACACATGCTCAGTTATATAATATCCGTATATGTAACGCTAATGATGTGGTTTAAAATATACATATTATTGTATAAATATTTCTTACACTTTTAAGTATTTTTGAGCCAGGTTTTATTTAATATTATTATTAGTTGGCTCGTTTGTTGAATTTCAATGTTCTAAAAGATAATGAGCTACAATTAAGTACTTATTTTAAATTGTGACAACGAACTAATATGAAGCATTTATAATAAGTTCATGAAGTGAATATTCAAATAGATATTATTATTACTATTATTATTATAAGTTATAAAGTAAATAATTTACTAGCATTACGTAACAAGTTGTAATGGGCATTTAAAAAGGCTTTTGATTAGTTTGGTTTAAACTTAATAAATGAGTGTTCACATTGTTCAGGGACATAAAGAGGGACGTGGTGTTTTATTATAGAAATTTGAATACGGTCATCGTAGTAAAGAAAAGAAAAAAAGATGTTGGCTTTTTGGTGTTATTCTTGGGTTTGCAATTAGGTTGATAACAAATGGAGTTAAAATAGATTTGGCCCATAAGTGTTTGTAATAGCCCTATGTTGAAGTCGGTTAATGTAAGGCCCCGAACCCGGTGACCCTACTTTAGCGTCGGATTTACTCATAAACACAGTTCTTCAAATCAGAGTTTTTTTTTTAAAACTTTTCGCGGAATATAAAACATCAATCATTTGTTACAAAACATTAAATCTTTTCTTTGATACCATAACACAAAACTTTATTTTTAAAACATCTTTACTTCTTTCTTCAGATGCCAGCCGTTCAATCCATGCCGTGTGTCATCCTCATGCTAACTCTATAATCAGCTCACCTGCGTGCATATTAAAAGTCAGCTACGCTGAGTGAGTTCTAGTTAATCAGGCAACATACAATTTATTCCCATATATTTCTTCCCGTATCCGAAGACACATATTACTACCTTACCCTCGTATAAATATCCATAGGAGGATCGTCACGTAATATCTATTAAAAGAACCATTACCATTACCATACTATATATAATTTCCATAGGAGGAACACTCTGTATACTTTCCATAGAAGGAACACTATACTTTCCATAGAAGGAACACTATACTTTCCATAGAAGGAACACTATCTATAAGTTATTATTTAATATCCATGTAAGGAGCTATTCACTTCCCTTGACGATACGTGCAATATCCGAAGATCGTTCACGTACCGACAAGCTTTCATTCATAATGTTCATACATCATCCTTACATTACATACAATATTAATATCTTTACTTATATCCCGACAGTACGTGCAATATCCGAAGATCGTTCGGTTCCCTAGTTCTCGAATATTAGTAGGGTTCGATTCCCTCTTCGTTACCATACAACCATACATCATAACTCGAGTATTAGTAGGGCTCGGTACCCTTTTTGTAACCATACAGCCATACATCATACCTCGAGTATTATTAGGGCTCGGTACCCTTTTCGTAACCATACAACCATACATTATCATTTCTTTCTTCTATTATCTCTATCATGTTCATACACATAAACATACATAACATACTTACCTTATACATAGCGTTACAACCTGACAGTACGTGCAATATCCGAAGATCGTTCACGTACCATCAAGCAATCATTCATACATTTCACATTATCCACATATGTCACACCCGGCCCTGAGCGGCGGAAACAGCCGGGCGCGCGCGAGTGGGAATTGATACTTAAGCACGGGCCATTGCAAACATTCAAAGTAAGATTTTCATTGCGCATGAAAAGTTTAATACAAATACATTACATTGTTTAAAAATTTCATAAAAACATCCAAGTATAAAAATTGTTGAAGATTTCCACGCCATATCCCCATGCGCGGCGGGAACAACCACGCGCACCGAAGGGATAGAACTAAAATCTTCCAAAAAGCTAGTTTAGATGTTCAGCGTGAGGTGCTCTAAGTGTGACTCCATGCGCTACCTAGTTATCTCCTGAAAGACACGTAAAAACATTTGAATCAGTATAAACTGAGTGAGTTCACAAGTCTTAGTAACTTGATAAATCGTATTGCATCATAATCTTGATACAAATCATTCTGAAACATAATTCTGATAGCATCATTAAAACACATGCTTGGTAAACCATAGTTCTATCAAGATATTCTGATAAAATCGTTCCGCGGGTTACGCGCGAACATTTCTGGGAACTGTGCTCGTCTATGCAAAGTGGCGCTGCCACTACGAGCTAAAATAAGTAATACCGTCCCGCGGGTTACGCGCGAACGTTTCAAGAACATGTGCTCGTCCATGCAAAGTGGCGCTGCCACTACGAGCTAAAATAATAATTCCGTCCCGCGGGTTACGCGCGGACGTTGTGCCGGAAAACAAGGCGCTCGTCCATGCAAAGAGGCGCGACCCCTACGAGCGGGCTCAAACCCATAGTACTGCCCCATGACCATACTAGGCACTCGTCCATGCAAAGAGGTGCGACCCCTACGAGTGGGTGGATCAAACCAGCAGTCCCTACCCTTAGAGTTCCAATGGTAAAGTGATCACTTACTCGAGTTCTAGCGCACATACATCGAAAACCTTAGATAACCGTTCGCATTGCTCATTATGAAATATAATTTAAACACATAATCGCTTGCATAGCTTGTAAGTATACCATGATAAAACATTATTTAAGTACGTGTCCCTCGCCCCGAAAACAGTTTAAAAACAGTGAAAACAGCGAGAATAGGGGCTGTGAGACTCACCTGTGGTTCTTGTTAAGGGATTAATCGAGATTCGGGTTTTCTTGGTGTTGGCCCCGGAATCGAAGGTCTAGAATACGATTAAATAACAAGAAGTATATATATTAAGATCAAGAAATAGGAGAATATAAGGTTTGGAAAGTAGATCTCAAGTTTATAACCTCGGCTTACCTAGTAACTGGGACGGAATCGAAAATAACGGATGCTCGGGAGATGATTAGTGCAAGTTTGCAGTTCTTTGGAGTGTGTTTTGAGTGATAGTTTAGGTTACATATTTATAGGCAAACTCAAGGGAACACAATCCCTTGCTTTAGGGGATTGAAATCTTTTCATATCTAGGTGTAATGATGATAAAGTATGGAAATTATTATTGTTTATTGTTTATTTAAAAGTGGAGGAGTGGACAAAAGATCTTGATTTGATTTGGATAGGACATGCAGGTCTGGGGTTGGTGAGAATAGGGTGGCTGACAGTTGACCTTTCATGTTACAGTGTGCTTTTTCAGGTACTTTTGTCAGTGTACAGTAAAAAGTGGAAAATCTCTGAAACACGCTACTGTTTCCTTTCGGGCGGGAGTAATCTCCTTATGTCTGGAGAATAGACTAAGTGTTCTGTGCGCATCACTTTGTGCGCATAGCTTTCTGCGTGAAGGACATTTCTTTGCTGCGGGTAGGTGCGTAACCTTCTCGCAGTTGGGGATATTGAGTTTCATTTGTAGATTCTCCAGGTGGTCTTGGTATTTCAACATAGTGATCAGTCATGTTGAAGTCAATTCCATCTTGGAGCTTCAGACAAACTGGCTCTCAATGTTCCCGCCATGCGGGGAGGTTAGTTCCCTTCCGCACGCGCATAAACGATTTAGGATGCACCCGCCTTAGCATCATGCGGGATGGTCAACCCATAGACAACATAACGTTAAGTTACATGAAAACATAAAGCCAAAACATTCGCGCATGGCGCATATAACATATGCTCACGCTGGTTCTAACATGGTGCGCTCGCGCAGGTTGCACATAACAAATGCACGCGCTGACTAACATGGCGCGCTTGCGCAGGGCGCACATAACAGATGCACGCGCTGACTAACATGGCGCGCATAATATTTACAATCACCTAATTATTAGGTTGATTACTTAGTTTAAGGGATTGGGAATTTACCGAGTGTCACATTCTCCCCTCGTTAAACGAATTTCGTCCCGAAATTTAGGAGACGTTGCTGGCAGAAGTCATGCTCTGAAAGAGGTGTGGGTATTTCTTGCGTATTTGGTCTTCTCTTTCCCAATTGAATTCAGGCCCACGCCTCGAGTTCCATTGAACCTTTACTAACTTGATTTTGCTCCTGCGTAACTTTTGTTCTTTCCAATCGGTTACTGCTATAGGTTCTTCTACGAAGTGCAGCTGTTTGTCGATGTGAATCTCTTCCATCGGCAAAATCAACGTTTCGTCAGATAAGCACTTTTTGAGGTTGGACACATGAAACGTATCATGAACTCCACTGAGTTCGGCGGGTAAATGGAGTTTATAAGCAACCGGACCGATCCTTTCCAGGATCTCGAATGGTCCAATGAAGCGCGGATTCAACTTTCCTCGCTTGCCGAAACGGGGGACTCCTTTCCATGGAGAGACTTTCAAAAGTACTTTATCCCCTACTTGAAATTCCAATGGTTTCCTTCGCACATCTGCGTAGCTCTTCTGTCTGTCGCGCGCTGTCTTAAGGCGATCCCTTATCTGAAAAATCTTGTCTGTTGTTTCTTGGATCAATTCTGGACCAGTCATTTGCTTGTCACCTACTTCAGCCCAGCACAGTGGGGATCTACACTTGCGCCCATACAAAGCTTCGAACGGCGCAGCCTTAATGCTTGTGTGATAGCTGTTGTTGTAAGAAAATTCAACCAATGGGAGATGAGTATCCCAGCTACCTTCGAAATCGATTGCGCACGCGCGTAGCATATCTTCCAATGTCTGGATTGTTCGCTCGCTTTGCCCATCCGTTTGAGGATGATATGCCGTACTCATGTCAAGACGAGTACCTAAAGCCCCTTGTAACGATCTCCAAAACCTTGATGTGAACCGACTATCTCTATCAGAAATGATGGACACTGGGACTCCATGTTTTGAAACTACTTCTCGAATATACAGTCGGGCTAACTTTTCCATCTTATCGGTTTCCTTGATCGGCAGGAAGTGCGCTGACTTAGTTAGCCGATCCACAATAACCCATATTGTGTCATAACCCCCAGGTGTCCTTGGCAGTTTGGTGATGAAGTCCATAGAGATTTGTTCCCACTTCCACATGGGAATTTCTGGCTGCTGAAGCAACCCTGATGGTTTCTGGTATTCAGCCTTCACCTTCGAACACGTCAGGCACTTACTGACATACGTCGTGATGGCGCCTTTAAGATTGGGCCACCAATACAGCGTTTTAACATCTTGGTACATCTTGTCTGCGCCAGGATGTACGGAATACCGCGTCTTGTGAGCTTCGTTCAATACCTGCTCGCGCAATCCTCCCTTGAGAGGGACCCATATGCGGTTAGCGAAATATAGATTGCCGTTCTCTTTAAGTTCCAAATTCTTAACCATACCCCCAAGGCATTCGTTTTTAACAAACTCTGGTTTCAAGGCTTCTTGCTGAGCGTCTCGGATGCGGGTAGAGAGATCTGCGTGAATGGTCAACCTTAGAGCCTTGACTCGTAGCGTTTTTATTCGCTCCTTCCTACTTAGCGCGTCTGCTACCACATTCGCCTTTCCAGGGTGGTACTTAATTTCACAATCATAATCGTTCAACAACTCCACCCATCTTCGTTGCCTCATGTTTAAATCCTTTTGATCAAATATATGTTGAAGGCTCTTGTGATCCGTAAAGATTATACACTTTGTACCATAGAGGTAATGGCGCCAAATCTTTAGCGCGAAGACAACCGCTCCAAGTTCTAAATCATGCGTTGTGTAGTTCTTTTCATTGGTCTTGAGTTGGCGTGAGGCATACGCTATGACTTTGTCTCGCTGCATAAGGACACATCCAAGTCCCTGATGTGAAGCGTCGCAGTAAACAACAATGTCATCCATCCCCTCGGGCAAAGACAAAATTGGCGCACTACATAACTTCTGTTTCAACATTTGAAATGCTGTTTCCTGATTTTCGCCCCAAACAAACTTCTTGTCTTTCTGAGTTAGCGCGGTCAGAGGTAGAGCTATTTTGGAGAAGTTCTCAATGAAGCGTCGATAGTAGCCAGCTAGTCCTAGGAATTGCCTCACCTCAGTTGGGGTTTTTGGCGCTTCCCAGTTTTCGATGGCCTTGACTTTGGAAGGATCAACGTGAATTCCTTTCTCGTTTACAACGTGACCGAGAAAGTGAACTTCTCTAAGCCAAAACTCGCACTTGGAAAACTTCGCATACAACTTTTCTTTCCTCAACAATTCCAAAATCAATCTCAGGTGTTGCTCATGCTCGGCCTTGGTCCGTGAGTAAATCAGAATATCATCTATAAACACAATCACAAACTTGTCCAAGTATGGTTTGCACACGCGGTTCATCAGATCCATGAACACAGCCGGCGCATTAGTTAGCCCGAAAGGCATCACTAAGAACTCATAATGGCCGTATCTAGTTCGGAAGGCTGTTTTAGGCACATCTTCCTCATGGACCCTAAGTTGGTGGTATCCTGACCGTAGATCTATCTTCGAATAATAACTGGATCCCTGCAACTGGTCAAATAAGTCGTCAATCCTCGGTAAGGGGTACCGATTCTTGACTGTCAGCTTGTTCAGCTCCCTGTAGTCAATACACATTCTGAACGAACCATCCTTCTTCTTAACAAACAGTACTGGAGCTCCCCAAGGTGAAAAGCTTGGGCGTATGAAACCCTTATCCAATAGTTCCTGTAACTGATTGGATAGCTCTTGCATCTCAGATGGAGCTAATCGATAAGGCGCTCGAGCTACTGGCGCAGCTCCTGGGACTAAATCAATACGAAACTCGACTTGTCGCGGCGGCGGTAATCCGGGCAAATCTTCAGGAAAAACTTCTGGAAATTCGCGCACTACTGGTAAGTCTTCAATTCTTCGCTCATCTCCTTTCTTCTCTACGACATGCGCCAGGAAGGCGTAGCACCCTTTCCTTAGGCACTTTCGCGCCTTTAGGCACGAAATCAGTTTCGTCGCAACTCCCCTTCTTTCCCCTTGAATTACCAAGGTTTCTCCGTTCAACAGTGGGATCCGAACCTGCTTCTCATGGCAAATAACTTCCGCGCGGTTCTCGACTAACCAATCCATACCTACCACAATGTCAAAACTTCCCAAGTCTATTGGCAACAAGTTAATATTGAACCCGTGACCTCCCATGACTATAACACATTGTTCAGTTCTTTCGCTCGCGCATAACTGCCTACCATTGGCTAGTTCTATAGTATAAGGCGTGTCTAGTCTACTGGTTGCTAGGCCTAGGGAGTCTTTAAACTCAGCGGATATAAAACTTAGGTCAGCGCCAGTATCAAATAAGACAGATGCAAAATGTCCGTTAAGCAAAAACGTACCGGTTACCACATTCGGCTCTTCTTTAGCTTCGCCTGCGCCGATCACAAAAGCTCTCCCGCGAGCTTGGTTCCCCTTTTGCGGGCAATCCCGACTAAAATGCCCTGGCTTCCCGCATGCGTAGCAGTTGTCGCTTGCTCCAGCTTCTCTGACACGGCAATTCATCGTCTTGTGCCCTGGTCTGCCACATTTGGCACATTCGATTCTTGCGCATTCACCCTCGTGGTGATACTTGCATTTGCTGCACCATGGGCGAGGCCCGCTGTATCCTTTTCGTGGTGGCTCCGCGGCCTGAATCGCGTAAACCCTTGCGCTTTCCTGCTTCTTGAACGGTGGCTGCTTGGAGTCGGACCCTCGGTGGTGAGAGTTCCATTTCCTCTTGGGATCAGAGGTTCGCTGCTCGATTCCGCGCGTAGTCAACATACCCGCACGGATCGTATCCCTTGTAAGGGTGATGGCCCGCGCTACCGCCTCATCAAAGGTTGGAGGCGCTGCGGCGTTGAGCGGAACCCTAACAACAGGAGGTAACCCAAAAATATACCTCTCGATCTTCTTTTCCTCCGTGTTTGCCATGTCTGGCACCAACTGGCAAAGTTCGTTGAACCGGTTGTTGTAGGCGTCGATATCCGTTCCTACCATGGTGTGGTTCCAGAATTCCTGTTGTAGACTCTGGATTTCTGCGCGAGAGCAGAACTTTCTCATCATCATCTCCTTCAGTTCCTCCCAGGTCTTGTGGAGAGCAACTTCTCGCCCCAATGTTTTCGTTTGAAGCTTCCACCAAGACGAAGCTGCCTCTTGGAACATGCAGGTCGCGTAAAGGACCTTCTGGTTCTCACTACATCCGCTAATGGAGAGAACTGTCTCCATCTTGTCAATCCAGTTGTAGAGCCCAATGGCCCCTTCGGTTCCCTTGAATGGCCAAGGCTTACAGGCCATGAATGTCTTATAGGAGCATCCTTTGTCCAAGGCTCCTGATTCGGGTTCTGGGGTCTCATTCTGACGACCCTGACTTGATTCGGCCTTGCTGGCCTCATGTGTCACAATCGCTTGCGCGATTATTTCCGCGAGTTCCTCGGGTGTCATGGTAATTCCTTTGGCTTTAGTTGGAGGCATTCTTGCTTTAAAAGAGTGAAAATATATCAGACTTAGCGCATGTACTCTGAGCACATAATGTTATCATTATTTACTAGACAGTGTGACCCGTGTTCCTAAGTGTGTGTATAGTTTCTTTTGAAAATATTTTCTTTGAAAAATATTTCATGCGATTCCCCAACGGTTATAGTCTGGGTTAAAACTTCTTTTCCTAGTTCGCTATAACCAGTGCTCTGATACCAATCTGTCACACCCGGCCCTGAGCGGCGGAAACAGCCGGGCGCGCGCGAGTGGGAATTGATACTTAAGCACGGGCCATTGCAAACATTCAAAGTAAGATTTTCATTGCGCATGAAAAGTTTAATACAAATACATTACATTGTTTAAAAATTTCATAAAAACATCCAAGTATAAAAATTGTTGAAGATTTCCACGCCATATCCCCAGGCGCGGCGGGAACAACCACGCGCACCGAAGGGATAGAACTAAAATCTTCCAAAAAGCTAGTTTAGATGTTCAGCGTGAGGTGCTCTAAGTGTGACTCCATGCGCTACCTAGTTATCTCCTGAAAGACACGTAAAAACATTTGAATCAGTATAAACTGAGTGAGTTCACAAGTCTTAGTAACTTGATAAATCGTATTGCATCATAATCTTGATACAAATCATTCTGAAACATAATTCTGATAGCATCATTAAAACACATGCTTGGTAAACCATAGTTCTATCAAGATATTCTGATAAAATCGTTCCGCGGGTTACGCGCGAACATTTCTGGGAACTGTGCTCGTCTATGCAAAGTGGCGCTGCCACTACGAGCTAAAATAAGTAATACCGTCCCGCGGGTTACGCGCGAACGTTTCAGGAACATGTGCTCGTCCATGCAAAGTGGCGCTGCCACTACGAGCTAAAATAATAATTCCGTCCCGCGGGTTACGCGCGGACGTTGTGCCGGAAAACAAGGCGCTCGTCCATGCAAAGAGGCGCGACCCCTACGAGCGGGCTCAAACCCATAGTACTGCCCCATGACCATACTAGGCACTCGTCCATGCAAAGAGGTGCGACCCCTACGAGTGGGTGGATCAAACCAGCAGTCCCTACCCTTAGAGTTCCAATGGTAAAGTGATCACTTACTCGAGTTCTAGCGCACATACATCGAAAACCTTAGATAACCGTTCGCATTGCTAATTATGAAATATAATTTAAACACATAATCGCTTGCATAGCTTGTAAGTATACCATGATAAAACATTATTTAAGTACGTGTCCCTCGCCCCGAAAACAGTTTAAAAACAGTGAAAACAGCGAGAATAGGGGCTGTGAGACTCACCTGTGGTTCTTGTTAAGGGATTAATCGAGATTCGGGTTTTCTTGGTGTTGGCCCCGGAATCGAAGGTCTAGAATACGATTAAATAACAAGAAGTATATATATTAAGATCAAGAAATAGGAGAATATAAGGTTTGGAAAGTAGATCTCAAGTTTATAACCTCGGCTTACCTAGTAACTGGGACGGAATCGAAAATAACGGATGCTCGGGAGATGATTAGTGCAAGTTTGCAGTTCTTTGGAGTGTGTTTTGAGTGATAGTTTAGGTTACATATTTATAGGCAAACTCAAGGGAACACAATCCCTTGCTTTAGGGGATTGAAATCTTTTCATATCTAGGTGTAATGATGATAAAGTATGGAAATTATTATTGTTTATTGTTTATTTAAAAGTGGAGGAGTGGACAAAAGATCTTGATTTGATTTGGATAGGACATGCAGGTCTGGGGTTGGTGAGAATAGGGTGGCTGACAGTTGACCTTTCATGTTACAGTGTGCTTTTTCAGGTACTTTTGTCAGTGTACAGTAAAAAGTGGAAAATCTCTGAAACACGCTACTGTTTCCTTTCGGGCGGGAGTAATCTCCTTATGTCTGGAGAATAGACTAAGTGTTCTGTGCGCATCACTTTGTGCGCATAGCTTTCTGCGTGAAGGACATTTCTTTGCTGCGGGTAGGTGCGTAACCTTCTCGCAGTTGGGGATATTGAGTTTCATTTGTAGATTCTCCAGGTGGTCTTGGTATTTCAACATAGTGATCAGTCATGTTGAAGTCAATTCCATCTTGGAGCTTCAGACAAACTGGCTCTCAATGTTCCCGCCATGCGGGGAGGTTAGTTCCCTTCCGCACGCGCATAAACGATTTAGGATGCACCCGCCTTAGCATCATGCGGGATGGTCAACCCATAGACAACATAACGTTAAGTTACATGAAAACATAAAGCCAAAACATTCGCGCATGGCGCATATAACATATGCTCACGCTGGTTCTAACATGGTGCGCTCGCGCAGATTGCACATAACAAATGCACGCGCTGACTAACATGGCGCGCTTGCGCAGGGCGCACATAACAGATGCACGCGCTGACTAACATGGCGCGCATAATATTTACAATCACCTAATTATTAGGTTGATTACTTAGTTTAAGGGATTGGGAATTTACCGGGTGTCACAACATAAGGCATACACTTATCTCTTAGGATAAGTGTATTAACAAACATATTGAGTATGCACACAGCCCCGAAAACATAACAAGGAATGGGGCTAGAAACTCACCTGAACTCTGCTTTTTTTTCTGATAGCTGTAAATCCCTTCTTTAACTGAGCTCGGCTGACTGTACAAGTTACACGTATCAATACTCGCCTGATCTAATCTGGTGGCCTAGTATTAGCTTACTTTAACTTATCGCTTTTAATTTATTTTCTAATCGAACTTGGCTTTAGGCGAAGTTAAACCTCAGGCGAACTTGGCTTTAGGCGAAGTTAAACCTCAGGCGAACTTGGCTTTAGGCGAAGTTAAACCTTAGGCGAACTTAGCTTTACAGCGAAGTTGTCATCAGGCGAACTTGGCTTCAGGCGAAGTTGTCATCAGGCGAACTTGGCCTCAGGCGAAGTTACCAGTTAGGCGAACTTAACTTTACAGCGAAGTTGCCATCAGGCGAACTTAGCTTGCAGGCGAAGTTCATCAGGCGAACTTAGCTTGCAGGCGAAGTTCATCGCTTTGAAGGCGAAGTTGCCCAGATGCAGGCGAAGTTGCCCAGACAGCCGCTGTTCGGTTTCTTTCCAGCATTTCGAGCGATTTTAACACCCTTTCTATGGTTCAATATCACCCACTACGCTTCCCGACCATTTTCGGTCGCTTATACACTAAAAAGCTTGGATCTTTAAACTTCAAAGATCAAGAATCATACCTTTTTGAGCTTGTTTGGATCTCGTTTAACTTGTTAACACAACTAATCGCTCTCTCTCTCTCTCTCTCTCTCTCTCTCTCTCTCTGATCTCGGTCTTCTCTCGTCCGGGCCGCCGGCGAAGTTGGTGGTGTGTGTGTGTTTTTGGAGTGTTAGAGAGAATAAGGAATGAAAGATATTTTGGGTTTAGGGGATATTTATATCCCTGAAATCCCATGGACCTAAGGCCCATTCTCATTTAACCCGTCTCCATTAATACAACACTAGCCCGACTCATACCAACTCCTACTCTATTATTTATTTCCTGACAACCCGAGTAAACTTTCCCTCTATTAGTAAGTAATATAATTAATATCACTTTGAAATTTCGGGATGTTACAGTTAAAGTTGGATATTAAATAAAACAAAAGAGACAACACTGATTAGGGAGGAGGTTGGAGGAGGCACACGAAAGAAAGAAAGAAAGAGAGAGAAGCAAGCATCTTGGTTCGAGCAAAGAGCGTCTTGGTTCAACACATACTCAACCAAACGTCATTATTATTGGTTTGAATTTATTATTATCTTTATGAATTCTTTATTTGAACCAAGTTATTTTCTTTTGTTCTTGAGTATGGTTGTTGGCTAAACCCTTTATACCGCCTAGGCTTATGATGAACTTTTGTTGACGTTGGATTTTGTTTGGACTTTGCTTTTGTTATGGTTTATGATTAAGTAAGAGGTTTATAGTTATTTAATTGATGCATATGTGTGCTTGGTTTTTGTTTGATGAATTTTTTTATTCCACATTATCCTTGGTTATCGTATGTCATATAATAGGATTTTGTTAGGTCGTTTACTGTGTGTTCTTGACTAGTTTATGATTGATTTGCAATAAGATCATAGGAATAATATTATTAGTCAATCTAATAAATGTGTGTTGCTAACCTGAAAAGTTGTAAGGTGATAGGTTATTGTTAGATCTTTGTTGATTAAGATTGCTAGATTTAGTTCTTCGTAAGGAGTCCGTATAAGTTTGATTAATTAACGTTGTCTAGCGAGTTAATTGAATTCTTTAAACTACCTTTGATTTCCGCGCTGTAAGGTAGGATTTCTTATAGAGATACTTGTCATAAAATAAATTAGCGATCGTAAGTGAATCTAATTAAAACCGATAATTTTAATAGCTTATTAGGATTCCATAGGTGTCTTCTTGAGAAGGGTCAAGGGTCCTGTTCGGTTTCCCATTAAGTGAATAGTTTAAGATCCCGGTTCCATATGTTAGCATTTTCCAACCATTTGATAATTGATGCATTAGGGATTCTAGCCTAAGTGGTTGCTTGTCATTATATGAATTAAATTTTATTAAATAGTTTTAATTTTAGTTTAATCTAAGATTTTGAGTAATCCCCCCCCCCCCAATAATATAAAATAAATAGTCGCGTCAGTTAGTAGAGTCTAATTTAGCTAGTTAAGTAATCTAAAGAGTCTCGTGGGTTCGATATCCGGACTTACTTAGCTGTACTAGAGTCGACCGGTTCACTTGCCGGTTAGTAGTTTTAGTTAAGTTAAGAGTCTAGAATTATTACTTGTGTCTATATTAGCTTATTTTAGTTAATAAATATTAGACTACTTTTAGCACATCAAGTTTTTGGCGCCGTTGTCGGGGACTCTTGGCGACTGCGTTATTAGCGTTACTTGGACTTATTTGCTACATACGTGCTATTTGTTTTATTTTCATTTGAGTCGTAGGAGTTAGGTTAATATAGTTTAGTTTAATTTCTTTTAATTAGTTTAGTCTTCTTTAATATATTTATTTTTTTATTTTACTACTATTTGGTGCTCGTGATCTTTTTCTGTTTAAGTTTATCTTTGCAGTGATCTTCATGGATTGTTACTACGGGGCCAGAGTTGAAGAAAATCCTCATAAAGATCAAAGAGGTTTAAGTATATGGGAGTCAGAAATACAGGCAATTATGTACCACCTAGATAAAAACAGCTATCAGCCTAAATTCTGTGTGGTGTATGATAAGATGGTGAATATTATCGGTTGTAAAGACTCATCTGGCGCAATGATGGATAACATACCACATCCAGAAGAGATATTATACGATGTTTTACGTGTCACCCATAGAATTAATCCAAAAGAACCACTTTCAGATATAATGGATGATTTTCGGCGAGGCTTAAAGTATCAAATACAATTTTATCAGCCGACGATCAAGGTTGAGGATGTTGGGTTGCAGGATAAGACAGAGGATCATATTCCCTCTTGGGAAGACGAGTTTAGGGATGAATTTGGTGAAGATTTGGTGTGTTCAGCCGATGTGGATGAGAGTGATTTTAACCCCGAAAGAGATCTTGAGGAGCTTGAAGTTTTGTTATTCGGGGAGCCAGTTAAGAAACAAAATGTCAAAGAGGAATCACAAGAGATATCTGAAGAATTGAAGAGTAAAGGATTGCATCTCGTTGTGAAAGAACATCCGCGTATGCACGGTAAAGCGGATATGTTTTTAGAAATAGTTGTTCCTGGATCGCCACGTAAATCAAGAGCCCCAAGAAGGAAGATATTCGGGCTCGGGAATCAAAGTATGCCGAATTGGTCGTATTTTCAGAATTTTAATAATGGCTGGATCGAGCCGAATGCGTATTTTTGGGCCTACATGAGTTTGGAAATTAGTTTCTTCCCAACTGATTTTAAGAGGAGAGTGTTGAGGAGCACCGATGGGAAGAGGATCAAGGAGAAGCCTCCTGATTGAGGTTTCGGGACTAAGTCTGGCTGAAGAATTTTTGTAAACTTAGCGTTTCCCGGGAGGCAACCCGGTACTATTTTTTTTCTTCTATTTTTATTTCTATTTTGTTTTTACTTCTTTGCTCTGCCGGGTGTTTCTTCTCTTACTTGCAGGTTGTTCTGGGGTTGCTTATGAGATGGTTGGTGATCTATGGTTTTAAACAAGTGTGGGGATGCCACTTGTTTCAGGATTGCTGCTTTTGTTCGTGAAAGATGACGTTATTTGAAGATAGTTTGTTGATCACCTTGGAATTGGAGGGCGTAGAACATGACTCACGAGGCATATCGTCTATTTACCAGGGGAGTCTGTTCCAATTCATTAATTTATTTTTATTTTTGCATAATTTTATTTGTAATTTCCTTTTTCTCACATTGAGGACAATGTGAAATTTAAGTGTGGGGATGGGAAATTAATATTTTCGGCAAAAATAATTTTTTTTGGAAAAATAAAGTAAAAAAAACGTTGAAAAAAAAGAGCATAAAAATTGAAAAAACGTCCCAAAATTTTAAATTTAATTTTTGCAAAATAATGGAAAATGATAAAAAATCGGAAATTGGCTTTTCAAACAACTAATAATATGAGATAGTATAAAAGAAAACGCACTTAATTGGGATGTGTCGGTAGGCTCAGCCTTGAAAATGAAAGGACAATTTGATAAAATGGGTCGGAAATCTCTTATGGGTAAAGCGTTTTGTCCGTGTAAGATAAGTAATGAAAGGTCAGTCATACTCAAGCCTCAATTTTTTGTATGAAAAAGTGGAAATATTATGAGTTTTAAAATCTGAATACGATATCATATGATGCTTGGGTAGGTTTAACGTTAGAGTATGCCGTGTAGCCTGTGATATATATCTTAAACTGCTAGTTTAGTGTTTTACACCTCATTAGCGTATGGTTTTATAACCTTAACTCTTGTATTGATGAGATGCTTCGGGTCCGAGGACCATGGGTCTGTATGCAATCTATTCATCTAGGTATTCACAATTCCTAAGTGGGGTTGTGGATATTTAAATAAAGCTAAAAAGAGCAAACCCTTATAAGTATTTAAACATGATCACAAAAAGGTACAAAAGTACAAATACACTACAGACTTGATCATCCACGCTGTTAGCCATGTGGGGTCCCCTTGCTCACATCTCATTTCCATTAAGAAACGGACCACAAGGGACACGCTACATGTAAGCCCTATAGATGAAATTTTGCATGCTCACCTATGGTGATGAGTTCGGGGTATTGCTTGATAACGGGGGTATGTCATGTTGTGGGGAACACTAGCTATTAATTAATTGAACCTTAATCGTATCTAATGGTTGCTTGGTAGACTTTGATTATTTAAGCTTAGGTGGATAAACAGTACCTTTTATCGTCTTAACTATTCATGAAAAAGAGAGCAACAAAAGCTTTATATCTGCTAATTTTGAGGTTTAAGTCAAGTTGGGGTGGTCTGATCCGGTAAAAGCTGAAAATAAGTGGGTCTTAATTATGTAAACCACTAAGTAATATTATTGTCGGATCATTTTTGTCTCGGTAAAGATTAAGGCATGAGTTTAAGTGGACAACAATATCGGTGATCACGGTTTTTGCGTTCTTCTAAACTTTTAAATTAATCTATATGTTTTTAAAACTAATTTTTCCGATTCTGATTCCATTGCATTAGACTTTTTTAGGGACGAAAAAAGAATAAGTGTGGGGATATCTGATGTGTTTAAAATATACATATTATTGTATAAATATTTCTTACACTTTTAAGTATTTTTGAGGCAGGTTTTATTTAATATTATTATTAGGTTGCTCGTTTGTTGATTTTCAATGTTCTAAGAGATAATGAGCTACAACTAAGTACTTATTTTAAATTGTGACAACGAACTAATATGAAGCATTTATAATAAATTCATGAAGTGAATATTCAAATAGATATTATTATTATTATTATTATTATTATTATTATTATTATTATTATTATAAGTTATAAAGTAAATAATTTACTAGCATTAAGTAACAAGTTGTAATGGGCATTTAAAAAGGCTTTTGATTAGTTTGGTTTAAACTTAATAAATGAATGTTCACATTGTTCAGGGACTTAAAGAGGGACGTGGTGTTTTATTCAAGAAATTTGAATACGGTCATCGTAGTAAAGAAAAGAAAAAAAAACGTGAGCTTTTTGGTGTTATTCTTGGGTTTGGAATTAGGTTGATAACAAATGGAGTTAAAATAGATTTGGCCCTTAAGTGTTTGTAATAGCCCTATGTTGAAGTCGGTTAAAGTTGGATATTAAATAAAAAGAAAGAGACAACACTGATTAGGGAGGAGGTTGGAGGAGGCGCACGAAAGAAAGAAAGAGAGAGAAGCAAGCATCTTGGTTCGAGCAAAGAGCGTCTTGGTTCAACACATACTCAACCAAACATCATTATTATTGGTTTGAATTTATTATTATCTTTATGAATTATTTATTTGAACCAAGTTATTTTCTTTTGTTCTTGAGTATGGTTGTTGGCTAAACCCTTTATATCGCCTAGGCTTATGATGAACTTTTGTTGACGTTGGATTTTGGTTTGGACTTTGTTTTTGTTATGGTTTATGATTAAGTAAGAGGTTTATAGTTATTTAATTGATGCATATGTGTGCTTGGTTTTTGTTTGATGAATTTTATTATTCCACATTATCCTTGGTGATTGTATGTCATATAATAGGATTTTGTTAGGTCGTTTACTGTGTGTTCTTAACTAGTTTATGATTGATTTGCAATAAGATCATAGGAATAATATTATTAGTCAATCAAATAAAAGTGTGTTTCTAACCTGAAAAGCTGTAAGGTGATAGGTTATTGTAAGATCTTTGTTGATTAAGATTGCTAGATTTAGTTCTTAGTAAGGAGTCCGTCTAAGTTTGATTAATTAACATTGTCTAGCGAGTTAATTGAATTCTTTAAACTACCTTTGATTCCCGCGCTGTAAGGTAGGATTTCTTATAGAGGTACTTGTCATAAAATAAATTAGCGATCGTAAGTGAATCTAATTAAAACCGGTAATTTTAATAGCTTATTAGGATTCCATAGGTGTCTTCTTGAGAAGGGTCAAGGGTCCTGTTCGGTTTCCCATTAAGTGAATAGTTTAAGATCCCGGTTCCATAAGTTAGCATTTTCCAACCATTTGATAATTGTTGCATTAGGGATTCTAGCCTAGGTGGTTGCTTGTCATTATCTAAATTAAGTCTAGGTTTAAGTCGTCTTAAGTTTTATTAATTAGTTTTAATTTTAGTTTAATATAAGCTTTTTAGTAAACCCCCCCCCCCCCAATAATATAAAATAAATAGTCGTGTCAGTTAGTAGAGTATAATTTAGCTAGTTACGTAATTTAAAGAGTCTCGTGGGTTCGATATCCGGACTTACTTAGCTGTACTAGAGTCGACCGGTTCACTTGCCGGTTAGTAGTTTTAGTTAAGTTAAGAGTCTAGAATTATTACTTGTGTCTAGATTAGCTTATTTTAGTTAATAAATATTAGACTACTTTTAGCGCATCAGCTAATAAGGTTCACAGTCCTTACTTACGCTCTCAAATATCGAGTCTAGGTCCCATAGTAGTTTAGAGGGATTTGCCATCCTGACTTACTATGTCGGACGTAGATATCACATACCATTCATGTACCTTCTTACACATGCCTCACGTATATGATAATTACATCGTAGCATACGAACACTATAGGCGTTCTTCACATCATTCATCTACCAATCATTCTCCCTGACGATACGTGAAATATCTAAAGATCGTTCACGTACCGAAAAGCATTCACTCATAACATTCATATTATCACATAATTCATCATAGCATACACTTACCATTAAAGGTAAGTGTATTAACGTTCACATTGAGTATTCACACAGTCCCGAAAACATAACAAGGAAGTGGGGCTAGAAACTCACCAGGATTCTGTTACGTTCTCCGTTAATTGTTATTCCTCTCATTAACTATGCTCGGCTAAATGTACATTAATTACATGTATTAACACTTGTTCTAATCACATATTTCAGGTTTCACCAGAAATGGTTAAGTCTGGTCTATTCTAATAGCATTGTATTTGAATACTTTGTATTAGAACGATATTAGAATACATTTGTATTCTAATGGCACGTGATTAGAATTCATTTCTATTCTAGTGACATGTGATTAGAATACATTTGTTTTAGCATACATTTGTATTCTAATGGGCATTTTGTATTCGAACGATCATATTATATTTTGATGATCATATTGTATTTTAATGATCATATTGTATTCTAATCTTTCAATGTATTCTAATGAGTTCATTGTATTCGAATCTTTCAATGTATTCTAATGAGTCCATTGTAATTGAATGATTCATTGTAATCTAATTCATGAATTGTAATTGAATGTTACATTGTAATCTAATTCATTATTTGTAATTGAATGGGGGCATTGTAATCTAATTCATGAAATGTAATTGAATGATACATTGTAATATAATTCATGAATTGTAATTGAATGGTACATTGTAATCTAATTCATGAATTCTAATTACATGATACATTGTAATCTAATTCATGAATTGTAATTGAATGATACATTGTAATCTAATTCATGAATTGTAATTGAATGATACATTGTAATCTAATTCATAATTTGTAATTGAATGATACATTGCATTCTAATTCATGAATTGTAATTTAATGATACATTGTAATCTAATTCATGAATTGTAATTTATTGATATATTGTAATCTAATTCATGAATTGTAATTGAATGATATATTGTAATCTAATTCATAATTTGTAATTGAATGATACATTGCATTCTAATTCATGAATTGTAATTGAATGATACATTGTAATCTAATTCATGAATTGTAATTGAATGGGGGCATATGTGATCGAATTATGTATTGTAATTGAAATGGGACATTGTTATCGAATTTGCCCATTGTATTCGAAAAGGGCATTATAATCGAATTTGTCCATTGTATTCGAAATGGTACAATGTAATCGAGTCCATGATTGTATTCGAACTTACACATTGTATGCGAGGCTATCATTGTAATCAAATGATACATTATAATCGAGTTACACTATGTAATAGAATATATCATTGTAATCGAATTACACTATGTAAATGAATATATCATTGTAATCGAACTTCACTATGTAATCGAATATATCATTTTAATCGAATGATATCATTGTAATCGAATTCCTCTTTGTATTCGAATATACGGGTTGTATTCGAACGAGCTTTATATGTGTTCGAATGAGCTGTAACTTTTTGGTCTCTTTTTATCATTTTCTTACTCGTTTTAACCATTATACCCTTCTTATGATAGATTATCATCCTTAACCCGTTTCCATTCACACTTTCGGCCAAAACTTGATCCGTGCAACCATAAAGCTTAGACCTTTATGGCTTAAAACGTTTAAAGCTAGATCTAGGGTTTCTTTATGAGCCGTATATAACCATGGGTTCGTTAAGTTCATTTCAAACATCAAGTTTGTAACTTTATGGTTCAGTTAGACCCAATCTACTCTAGGGTTAAGTTTCATGACAACCCGTTCATTTAGACCCAATCTACTTTAATTGTTTGTTAGGCTACGGGTTAGCTTCGGTTATGAACGATAATCTTGTATCTTGCTTGTATACTCAGGATCTACCAATATTTAGCTCGGTTTTGGACTTGAATCCTTCCTTTAGTTCATGACCGTTGTAACACCCCGACCAAAGGCGGATTATACATCGGGGCGCCACATATTGTTTCATTACTCGTGACACTATTGGGTGTCAATATTTAATAAATACATTCATTCGCGCACGCGCAAAGCAAACACAAATATAAATCAACATAAATCAATATATTATAAATCATAATATCCGAACAGCAATAACTTGTCTTGATACATTTTAATCTAGGTCAAAAATAAAGAAAACTTCCTACGTGTCCACAAGCTCCAAAACAGCTACTGCAAACCTGAACATGTGTTAAAATAAACGTCAAACACTTGCGTGTTGGTGAGAAATCAAGTTTAATACAATACATAGATAACAATAAATCTGCGCGCAACACGTGTATGTCTGGTGTTTAACAAGGGTGCAATCAGATTGTGATCAAGCCTAGATAGATCATAGCTCATAGTTCATAGTTCAATCCGTGCTCCCAATTGAGCACAAAAACGAGAAAACATCTGTGCAAGTGTAAACAAAGAAAACCGTAAACGATAGGTCTCCCGTGTTCATCTAATGGATCCATGAAAACTGCGGAATAGGCCGAACAAAGCGGTTAATGATACACACATACAAATAAACAGCCAAGTAAACGTCCTCAACACATGGGATACTGCGCGACTAAAGCTCATAAACAAGTTTAAGACTCTAAGTTTGTATGAACACATGAACATCCCAAAACATTAAAAGCAAAAAGGGATTAGGTACGAGATTACTCACTTGATAAAGATGCGATGATAGATAAAGCAAGAACTAAGCAAGTTAACCTATAAGTAAAGATTATTGTTTTAACGATCGGTTTTAAGTCTTGATTATAAGTTAGCATAATTAATAAGTAAATTATTATATATTTATATTACCGGAAAAGCAGGGCAGAACAGGGAGGAAGACGGAGGCAAGAGAGGAGGGAGGCGGTTGAAGAACAACGGCAGAGAGCAAAAAGGGAGGAAGAGAATAAGTGTAGTGTGTGAAGTGTTAAGAAAATAGTACTATATATAGGCAAACCCTAGGGGACGCAAACCCTAGAAAAGATCTCCAAAAGTAAAAGAAAAGATATCAACAGTAAAAAGTTCTGAAAAGTAAAGATATCAAAAGATATGGTAGCAGGGAAAAAGAGAAAAAGGCTGACAGGATTCAGAAAAAGGCAAGGGAGAGGACAGATAAGGTACTGGTCAAGCATGGCAAAAGCAGATTCTCAAAAGATTATGTCAGTCACTTTATCTGTCAACCAATGGGGTTGGTGCGCATGCTGCGCCGAAAGTAACTTTTTAGACATAAAGCAGATTAGGTCAACAGCTCAAAAGATAAGACAACTCAAAAGCAACGGCTAGATTAAACAGAAGAAAACTCAAAGGGTTCAGCGCGAGAAGGCTAAGGCGCGAAGGCAGACACAGAAGGTCAAGAGAGCGCGAGCGCGAAGGCAGACAGAACCAACCTTAACGCGTCGCGGAAAGAACTACATTTCTAAGCGCGCCGCGGGAAGAATCTCATTTCTTAGCGAGCCGCGGGAGGAACTAAAATTCCTAGCGCGCCGCGGGAAGAACTATAATTCTTCGCGCGTCGAGGGATGAACTACGATTCTTAGCGCGCTGCGAGAAGAACTACAAATCCTTAGCGCGTCGCGGGAAGAACTACCGTTCTTAGCGCGCTGCGAGAAGAATTACAATTCTTAGCGCGCTGCGAGAAGAGTTCGTCTCGCGAATCGCTGTACAGGTGGTCTTCACGCAGGATTCTTGTAAGGGAGTCTGGCGCGTGGAGCTATGCAGACAACCTTAGGCGGGAAGGAACAAAGGACAAGCAAAGAGTTAGAAGAAAAAGAGGGAATCAAGGCGTAAGGGCGGGACGGCGACAAGGGGAAAAGAAGGCGGAAAGAGAGAAGGAGAGGGACGGGACGGCGGAGAGGAAGAGAGAGAAAGAGGCGGGAAGGAAAATATATATATTATTATTAAAAATAAGGTATAAGTATAAATAAATACTAAATCATAAAAGAAAGAGATCGGGTCAGAGAAACGGGTACCTGGGTCGGGTCGGATCGGGGCAGATGTCACAGTCTCCCCTACTTTAAGAAATTTCGTCCCGAAATTTATCTCGAAGTAGGTTGCGCAGAGAACAGGTGCGGGTACTTGATCTTCATTTGATCTTCCCTTTCCCATGTAAACTCGGCTCCGCGCTTGGACTCCCAACGAACTTTCACGATAGGGATACGACTGCGCTTGGTTTGCTTAACCTCGCGATCCATAATCTCAACAGGCTTCTCAACGAAATGCATAGTTTCATCAACTTGAACTTCATCAAGTGGAATGTGAAGGTTCTCGTCAGCTAAACACTTCTTGAGATTGGATACATGGAACGTTGGATGCACATTACTGAGCGCGGGCGGCAGGTCAAGTCTGTAGGCAACTTTTCCCACACGAGCGAGAATCTTAAATGGTCCAACATAACGAGGAGCAAGCTTACCTTTCTTCCCAAAGCGGACAACACCTTTCCAGGGCGACACTTTGAGGAGAACAAGATCACCAACTTGAAATTCGAGAGGCTTTCGCCTACGATCTGCGTAACTCTTCTGTCGGCTTCTGGCAGTCAGCAGATGATCACGGATCTTGGCGATTTTATCGGTTGTCTCTTGAACAAGTTCGGGTCCTGTGATTTGAGTTTCACCCACTTCGTTCCAACAAATCGGGGAGCGGCACTTACGACCGTAAAGTGCTTCAAATGGGGCCATACCGATACTGGAATGATAGCTGTTATTATAAGAGAACTCGATCAAAGGCAGGTGCGAATCCCAATTACCTCCAAAATCAAGAACACAAGATCGGAGCATATCCTCAAGAGTTTGAATAGTTCGCTCAGACTGACCGTCAGTCTGAGGATGATATGCCGTACTCATGTCCAAGCGAGTTCCTAGCGCAGATTGGAGAGATTTCCAAAAGCGAGATATAAAACGGCCATCGCGATCGGATATGATGCTCAAAGGAGTACCATGGCGGCAGACAATTTCCTTGACATAAAGCTGCGCGAGTTGCTCAACACGGTAGTTTTCACGAATGGGCAGGAAGTGAGCAGACTTAGTCAATCGATCCACTATTACCCAAATGCTATCATGTTTGCTTGCTGTCAAAGGTAACTTGGTAATAAAGTCCATCGCTACACATTCCCATTTCCACGTAGGAATTTCTGGTTGTTCGAGCAAACCAGATGGGCGTTGGTGTTCAGCTTTCACTTTAGAACAAGTCAGGCATCTAGCTACGAACACAGCAATATCCTTCTTCATACCGGGCCACCAATAAGTAATGCGCAAATCCTTGTACATCTTATCAGCGCCAGGATGAATAGAATACCGAGATTTGTGCGCTTCACTCAGGATATCAGCGCGAAGATTCTCATCAAAGGGAATCCAGATGCGATTGAGATAGCAGAGAATTCCACTCAGATTGGGCACAAAATGCGCTTCCGCGCCACACGCTAACTCGGCGCGAAGGTTACCATTTCTGATGGATGCGCGCTGCGCGTCACGAATACGCGATTCAAGGTTGCTTTGAATCGGCGCGAAGTGAAGATGCGTGCGCGGCAAAATACAGTTAAGCTGGCAGGGATTTCGGCTGAGCGCATCGGCTACCACATTAGCCTTACCAGGATGATACCGGATCTCACAATCGTAATCGCTGATGAGTTCGTTCCATCGGCGTTGCCTCATGTTAAGTTCCTTTTGATCAAAGATATGCTGAAGGCTTTTATGGTCAGTGTAGAGGATACACTTAGTACCATAAAGGTAGTGTCTCCAGATCTTCAAGGCAAAAACAACTGCACCAAGTTCGAGATCGTGAGTTGTATAATTCTTTTCATGAACCTTAAGTTGCCTTGATGCGTAAGCGATAACCTTGCCTCGTTGCATAAGAACACAACCGAGACCTTGGTTGGATGCATCGCAATACACGACAAAATCATCATTACCCTCAGGTAGCGCAAGAACAGGAGCTTCACACAACAAACGCTTGAGCGTTAGAAAGGCTTCTTCTTGCTTCGAGCCCCAAATATATGGTTTACCTTTGTGCGTTAGAGCTGTTAAAGGCAAAGCGATCTTCAAGAAGTTCGAAATGAAGCGCCGGTAATAACCAGCTAAGCCCAGAAAGGAACGGATCTCGGAAGGAGAGGATGGCGTAATCCAGTTCTTGATTGCTTCAATCTTGGATGGGTCGACATGGATACCCATCTTGTTTACAACATGACCAAGAAACTGTACTTCATCAGACCAAAATTCACACTTGGAAAGCTTAGCATAGAGTTGTTCAGCTCTAAGCTTTTGCAATACCAATCGGAGATGTTGCTCATGCTCGGCCTTGGTCTTAGAATACACCAGAACATCATCGATAAACACAATCACGAATTTATCCAAGAAGGGCCTACACACCCGATTCATTAGATCCATGAAAACGGCGGGTGCGTTGGTTAAACCGAAGGACATGACCAAGAATTCAAAATGGCCATAACGAGTTCGAAAAGCAGTCTTCGGAACATCTTCATCGCGGATGCGCAACTGGTGATAACCAGAGCGGAGATCAATCTTCGAGAAACAAGAGGCACCTTGGAGTTGATCAAAGAGGTCGTCAATACGCGGTAAGGGATACCGGTTTTTAATGGTGAGTTTGTTCAACTCGCGGTAATCAATACACATGCGAAACGATCCATCTTTCTTTTTAACGAACAACACGGAGCACCCCAGGGCGAAGAGCTAGGGCGAATGAATCCTTTAGCAGTCAACTCTTGAAGTTGACTTGTCAATTCTTGCATCTCAGCGGGCGCAAGACGGTAAGGAGATTTAGCTACGGGGGAAGCACCAGGGACAAGATCAATACGGAACTCGACTTCACGAGCGGGAGGGATACCAGGAAGATCATCAGGAAAAACTTCAGGGAAATCACGCACAACAGGGATATCGCGAAGCTTCTTCTCTTCAGCAGGTTTAACCACATGGGCTAAGAATGCAACACACTTCTTCCGCATGAGTCTTCGGGCTTCGGCGCAAGACATAAGTTTAAGACCGCGGGAGGGTTTCTCGCCGTAGATATGAAGATCACCATTTTCTCGAGGTATGCGAATCATTTTCTTGGCGCAAATAACTTCGGCGCGATTCTTCGAGAGCCAGTCCATACCAATGATAACATCAAAGCTTCCAAGAGGCATAGGGATGAGGTC